>NC_057949.1:27339141-27494141 GCF_018555375.3 Anguilla rostrata
ACCCCACTGTTTGCAGAGCCCTGAAGTTCTGCAGACCTGGGGGACCCCCGCATGTGAAGCTCATCGTGGAGTGGGACCCCAAGATCAAAGAACGGTTAGCCCCACAGTCCAATGGTGTCCATCTTCTCCTTCATATATCTTCTCCTGAATATAAGAACATCTTTTTCACAGCGCTCACACATTCAGACTGTGATCGGTAATATTGTCACGGGGTCGACTTATCAACATTTGCACATGCATGTGCGTGTTTTCCTATGTGTGTGTGTCTGTGTGTATCTGTGTTTTTCTGAGCCTGTGTGCATGTGTGGGTGTGCGTGTGTGTGTGCGTCTTTGCCTGTGTGCTTTTGTGTGTGTGTGCGTGTGCAGTGTGTTTGGGAACCTGCAGGAGGAGCTGGTTCAGGATGCAGACAGTGTGAGGTCACAGCAGGAGCAGCAGCTGCAGCAGCACAGCTGTACGCTGGACGAGTGCTTCCAGCTCTACACCAAAGAGGAGCAGGTGACGGCCTCCACCAATCACTGTCCCCACCTCGCCCCGTCATACCAGCCTCCACCAATCACTGTGTCCACCACACACTGTCATACCAGCCTCCACCAATCACTGCCTCTACCACACACTGTCATACCAACCTCCACCAGTCACTGCCCCCACTCTACGGAACTCCACCCACTATCCGTCCTGTTCCACCAATCACTGCCTCCACCACACACTGTCATACCAGCGTCCATCAATCACTTCACCCACCACACCCTGTCATACCAGCCTCCACCAATCACTGCACCCACCACGCCCTGTCATACCAGCCTCCACCAATCACGGCCCCCACCACACCCTGTCAGACCAGCCTCCACCAATCACTGTACTCACTGGGCACCGCCCTACCACACTGATTGTCTCCCAGCAATCTTTGTCAGCCCCCTGCAAAAATCAGCTGTGCTGCACCCCATCCCAGCCTACCTGGCACCCTCCACCCTGCCCCCATTTCACCACCTCTCCATCCTCCTTACTCCGCCTGTTACCGCTGCCCCTCCTGAACTCGCCATCTACCCTTCCGGAACATTCTCCAGCACCAAACCGAAACTTTCCGTTTCCTCGTCCGACGCGCGGAGGAACTCTCAGCAGAAGAACTCAGCAGATGTGCTGCGGACAGAGTTTATAGGAGCCGTGGGCAAAGCCGTTAAAAGCGCATAAAAACGGGGCATTAAAACGGTCGGGGCGGGGGGCGGGTGGAGAGCAGAGAGCAGACCTGGGGGGTTTCTTTTACTGTGACCCGTTTAATTCCTCCCTCACAAGCTCGCCTTGTTTGGTGGGGGGGGTATCTGTCTTCCCCTTTTCTCTGCGGTTTAACGGCCCTCGCTGGAGAGTGGGGGGTGGGGGGGGCGGCGCTTAAATGTGTGTCAAGAGAACGCAGGCCTTCCAAACCTCTGGGCGGGCCCTTAATGAGGCGCTGCCAGGGCCCGCTCTGGAGGGTTTAGGGAGAAGGGTAAGTTTAGAGATGACAGGAGATGGCGCCTGGCCCAGTTTTGATCCTCCCTTTGTACTGGACTGATTAAAAAGGTCCATTTACCGTCAAGATATTTGCTGGAAGAAGAAGAAGAAAAAAAAACGGACATTTCAAATGAACGAGCAGTTGATCCGACACGCTTGCCTTTCTTTCCTCCCTCGCTTCGCTACGTTTTCTGGGGCGAGATAATTGAGCCGCTTTTAACCGGAGGGCCGGAGACGTTTCCGAGCGAGGAGCGCTTACGGTCCAGAGGGAGGGGGTCCCGGTGGAGGGGGCCCGTGGAGGGGGGTCCCGGTGGAGGGGGGTCTCAGTGGAGGGGAACTGAGGAATCGAGGGAGAGGTGTTTATACAGCGGGCGGGATGGCGGACTGCTGAGCGTGCGTTCCTGAGTGTACGATGCTACCCTGATGCTGTTCACCACACACTCCTCAATGTGTGCGGTTAGCCTCGTGCTGTTCACCACACACTCCTCAATGTGTGCTGTTAGCCTCGTGCTGTTCACCACACACTCCTCAATGTGTGCTGTTAGCCTCGTGCTGTTCACCCTGCTCCACTGAGAATACGCTGGATACTGTGATGTGTGAACCCCAAGACTTAGTTCGTACAGTAGTAGGGGCGGCAGTGTAGCATAGTGTGTAAGGAACTGGACTTATAACCGAAAGGTCACAGGTTCTATTCCCAGGTAGGACACTGCCGTTGTACCCTTGAGCAAAGGTACTTAACATATACTGCATTGCTTCAGTATATATATCCAGCTGTATAAATGGATGCAGTGTAAATTCTATGTAAAAAAAGTTGCGTAAGTTGCTCTGGATAAGAGCGTCTGCTAAATGCCTGTAATGTAATGAAGTTCCATTTATCATCTAGAACTTTCTAAAATATAAAATCTTGGTGTAGAATTATTATCATTATTATTTTTGATGCAGGTCACATTGGACGCATCATCGTAGCGTATTTTTTATCCATTTCTGAGTTCAAAATTACTTTTCCCTTCCACTTGCTGACTCATCTCTTTGTGGGGGATTCTCATTGGGGCGGATTCTATTCAGGCTTCTGGTAAGCACTCCAAGAACAGCAGGCCCTGCTCCCAAAAGCCGGTTATAAATAAAGTTGTGCCTGTTGAATTAGAGCAGATGCAAAATAGGCCCCTGTCGTCCAATCACAGTGGAGCACACGATCACAAAAGCACAGAGCGGCCATGTTTTTCTCATGATAAGAAACATTCCTGAGCTTAGGTTTCCTAAAGTTTTCTGTCTTCATAAGAAAGCTGTGTTTTTTGGAAATGGGGAGCGAGAAGCGGGAGCGATTTTCATGATAAAAATTTTAATTCTTTCAAAACTGAAATAAGAAAAATAATTTTACTCACTCACAGGCACGCATACATTTAACCATCACGACAAGCGCAAAACCGCAGGCAAACATTATTCAATTTCTGACACTCAATTAGAAAAGTTCATTTGAGTCTGAAGTGCATTTATGAGTAAAATGAAGCATTTTCTGCTGTACTGAAGGGGCTCTGTGTCCCGTAGCCTGAGCAGCACACCATCCTTTTTTGGACCCGGGAGTTGAAATAAAAGTGTTAGATGGTGCGTGTTAAGTGCTGTTGTTAGGCGCAGTTAATGGGAGCCACTGCTCATTTTTACAGGAGCGCCCCGCTGGTCGCTTACGGTCCTCAGGGTTCCCGAAGGCCCCTGACAACCCATCAAAAAGTGCTCGGGTTCCAAAGTGGACGGTTCTATAATAAAAAATAAACTCGCATTATGTGTATATATATAGCACCTTTTTTCATGCCTTTCAAAACAGCACAAAGTGCTTTACGGACATAAACTGAGGTCTGGGGAAAACCTTTTGGGGTTTTGCTCGAAGGAGCTTTATATTCTACAGGCTTGTGTGAATCTTCCCTATATATCCTATGTTTTCTTCACACCATCTCCCTGATAGGATAAACTGGTTGAAACTTTTTTATATGGAGCCCCTGAACCCTTTTGGGGAGGTACCCTGAGGTGGGGTGGGGGGTGATTAATGGGCCTGTAAACCACTGGGCTCTAGGCATGCAAAGGGGTATTTACAGGACAGTCACAAATCTGAAAATGGAAACATTTCCCATCGTCCACACACATTTTGTCCACACACTTGTCCAGAGTGTGCGGAAGTTTCTGGAAATACACGTGCGTGACACAGGGAAACTTCCTCTCATTGAACCTCACTGAAATTTAACTGGTCAGACATCTTCCAGATACTCACGCAGTGGTTTCTGCCCCTGCCCCCCCCCTGCCCCCTTGCGCCCAGCTGGCGCCAGACGACGCCTGGAAGTGCCCGCACTGCCAGCAGCTGCAGCAGGGCCGGGTGAAGATGAACCTGTGGACGCTGCCCGACATCCTCATCCTCCACCTGAAGCGCTTCCGGCAGGTGGGCGAGCGCCGGCACAAGCTCTGCACGCTGGTGCGCTTCCCGCTGGCCGGCCTGGACATGGGGCCCCACGCCGTCCACAGGGGCCCCTGGCCCCCCGCCGCCGCCGCCGCCGCCGCCCCACCCGGGCCTGGGGCCGGCCCGCCCCCCGACTGCCTGTACGACTTGTACGCGGTGTGCAACCACCACGGAGGCATGCACGGCGGGCACTACACAGGTACGGGCAGCCTGCCTCACCACGCCGCTAGCCGCTAGCTGCAAGCAGCACATGCAGGTCAGGCCAGGCGTGTTAATTGTCGGGGTACATTCGAGTGAGCTACGTATCCAGGGCGGTACTGTAGTAGTCGTGGCGACAGTGTGACGGAACAGCCGGATCTTGAACTGTGTGTTTACGTGCATGTGTGCATATGCCTGTGTGTGCGTGTGTGTGTGTATGGGTTTGTGTTTATATGCTATGTGTTTGTGTATGTATGTGTGTGTGGGTTTGCGTGTGTGTGTATGTATGTACGTGGTACATGTGCATGTGTTTATATGCTATCTGTTTGTGTGTGTGTATGAGTATGTACACACGTGCATATGCGTGTGCATGTGCGTTTGTGTCTGTGTGAGCAGCGTACTGCAGGAACTCTGTAGACGGGCAATGGTACTGCTATGATGACAGCAATGTGGACCTCCTGCCAGAGGGGGAGATATGCACCAGGGGGGCTTACATCCTCTTCTACCAGAAATGCAACACCATCCCGCCGTGGTCTGCCAGCTGTTCCAACAGAGGTGGGTCTACAGCACACCCACACTGTGATGTCATGCACAAGGGTAGTCTGTAGGGCTGTTTAGGGTGATGTCACGCACCAACTAATCATGTGCATGATAGTTCTGTGTAGAGTGATTTCACATATTCCTGATAGATAGCATTGCTCTGTGTAGTGATTTTGCTTAGGCTTGATAGCACAGCTCTGTGTAGAGTGATATCATACTTGCCTGATAGCACAGCTCTGTGTAGAGCGATATCGTACTTGCCTGATAGCACAGCTCTGTGTAGAGCGATATCATACTTGCCTGATATCACAGCTCTGTGTAGAGTGATATCATACTTGCCTGATAGCACAGCTCTGTGTAGAGCGATATCGTACTTGCCTGATAGCACAGCTCTGTGTAGAGCGATATCATACTTGCCTGATATCACAGCTCTGTGTAGAGTGATATCATACTTGCCTGATATCACAGCTCTGTGTAGAGTGATATCATACTTGCCTGATAGCACAGCTCTGTGTAGAGCGATATCATACTTGCCTGATATCACAGCTCTGTGTAGAGTGATATCATACTTGCCTGATATCACAGCTCTGTGTAGAGTGATATCATACTTGCCTGATAGCACAGCTCTGTGTAGAGCGATATCATACTTGCCTGATTGTACAGCTCTGTGTAGAGTGATTTGAGTCCCTCCCTTTTCAGGCTCCACCAGCTCCTCTGCGTCTGATCACTGGCTGGTTCGGCTCACGGGGAGCAGCAAGCGGGGCAGTCTGGCCTCCCGGACATCTAGTGCCTGCCCCGCCCCCACGCTCCCCTCGCAAGAGTCCCCCGTCTTCCAGCATGACCCCCCCGAGCCAGAGAGGGGTGAGTTTCACCCTCCTACCTCAGGTCTCTCTCTCCATCTCTCTTTGTGTGTCTCCTCTGTCTCCATCTGCCCTTCATTTCTCATCCGGCTGGCCTTCCACCTGTCCTCCATCTCTGCATTCCTGCTATTCTCCAACCTCAAATCTTTCCATCTCCTCCATCTCTCTCTGTAAGCCCATTAAACTGGGTGCTGGTTGTAAAGGGGGAACTGTTTGATGTGCAGGAGGGTTCGAGAGCAGGCCGCTGGTTCGAGGTGTCCAGAGCTGGAGTGTGAGCATGGGAACGCCCACCAAGAGCAAAGCCCCGCCCCCACGACCATCGCTGAGACCCAGAGACCGGCACAGGTCCGCCCCCGACTTCGCCCCTGTCCCGCCCCTCGCCTCCGGGGAGCTAGTGGAGTACCTGGAGTCAGGGCGACGCCCACGCTGCACCAAGGACTCCATCATCCCGCTGATGACCAGCCCCCCTGAGGAGGTGCCGCAGCACCCCCGTCCGCCTGGTGGGGGCCCCCTGGGTTCCGCCAGAGTGCCCACGGGGCAGTGCGGGCCCCCCGTGGAGAGGGGGAGCGGCCTTAAGCTCGACACTGCCCTCTCCTGGAGGGGCTCTGAAAGGACAGAGCAGGACCGGTTCACCACCAAGGGCTTCTGGGATGGGGGGAGGGATTTTGGGAGTGGGGACCGGCTTGGCTCCGCCCCCACTGGCCCCTCTTCCTGGGATTCCGAACTGAAAAGGGAGTGGGCGAACTCCAGGGCAGGAGGGGGGGAGACGGGGCGGGAGAAGGGGGGCCATGACGGCCTCCTGTCCTTCCTCCGGCCGGTCTTCCTCAAACGGGACGGCCAGAGACGGGCCCCCGGGGGCGAGGGGGCACACGGGAGCCCGACGCGGCCGTCCCGCTCCAGCGGGGCGCTGACGGGGGGTCCTGCCGAGGGGAAGCTCAACGGCGCCCCCGCAGGCAGGGGGAGGCGCTGCGAGGAGCTGGCGAACGGTGGCGCGGGGCGGGGCATCGCCCACATCCGCCGCTCCCAGAGCTCCTCCAACATCCACGGCAGGCTGCATGGCAGCGCCCCCCCGCACAGGAAGGACCCGGCGGCCGTGCCCCCCCAGAACCCCGCCCACGCCCCCCTGCTCAGACCCTGCCACAGCACCACCTCCCTGGGCAAAGGCAGGCCTGTCTCTGAATCCCAGCTCTGAGAGGGAAACCGTCTGCTGGGTCAGTAGTGTGCCCTACAGCCCTACAGCCCTACTGTCCTACAGCCCTACAGCCCTACAGCCCTACAGCTCTACAGCCCTATAGCTCTTCAGCTCTACAGCCCTACAGCTCTACAGCCCTATAGCTCTTCAGCCCTACAGCCCTACAGCTCTACAGCCCTATAGCTCTTCAGCCCTACAGCCCTACAGCTCTACAGCCCTACAGCCCTACAGCCCTACAGCCCTACAGCCCTACAGCCCTACTGTCCTACAGCCCTACAGCTCTACAGCCCTACAGCCCTACAGCCCTACAGCCCTACAGCTCTACAGCCCTACTGTCCTACAGCTCTACAGCCCTACTGTCCTACACCCCTAAAGCCCTACAGCTCTACAGCCCTACAGCCCTACAGCCCTACAGCTCTACAGCCCTACAGCCCTACACCCCTACAGCTCTACAGCCCTACTGTCCTACAGCCCTACAGCTCTACAGCCCTACAGCCCTACAGCCCTACAGCTCTACAGCCCTACTGTCCTACAGCTCTACAGCCCTACAGTCCTACACCCCTAAAGCCCTACAGCTCTACAGCCCTACAGCCCTACAGCCCTACAGCCCTACAGCCCTACCACCCTACCACCCTACACCCCTACAGCTCTACAGCCCTACCGCTCTACAGCCCTACAGCCCTACCACCCTACACCCCTAAAGCCCTACAGCTCTACAGCCCTACAGCCCTACTATCCTACAGCCCTACTGACCCCTACAGTCCTACTGACCTACAGCTCTACAGCTCTTCAGCCCTACAGCCCTACTGACCCCTACAGCCCTACTGTCCTACACCCCTAAAGCCCTACAGCTCTACAGCCCTACAGCTCTACAGCCCTACAGCCCTACTATCCTACAGCCCTACTGACCCCTACAGTCCTACTGACCTACAGCTCTACAGCTCTTCAGCCCTACAGCCCTACTGACCCCTACAGTCCTACTGACCTACAGTCCTACAGCTCCTCAGCCCTTCAGCTGCTGGGGGAAGATTCCACCAAGCCAAGGGGGTCCGGGTGTCTGAGACGCTTATCTGATAAGGGTGTCCGAGAAGCTTGTCCAAGGAGGATGTTCAAGAACCTTACCCAAGGAGGGATGTCATGGGTGCTGGGTTCTGCTCTGGCCCACCATAAAAAGACCTGGTTCAGCTAAAATCATGCAATCGGTCTTCAATCAAGACTTCAGTCTTCAATCAAGACCTTGATTTTGTGAATCAGGCATTCAATCAACTTGACATATTCAATGAATATTTTTTCATTACAGTTAAGTGCCTCTGTAAATGATATACAGTCGACAGTAATGAATTTCGTGTTTTTTTTTTTTGTTTTTTTTTTAAACCCTGGAGGTGTGCCATACTCATTTACTGACAGACACTCAGCACTGTGCTCACCTGAGGCCACAGGGTGCAGCCTATTTCACCAGATAAACATAAGCTGCAACAGGAACAGAGACTTTACATTACATTACTTTTACTAGGCAGAGGCTTTTATCCAAAGCAGCATACAATAAGTGCACTGGAACAGCTGCAGAACACAGGTCCGATAAAGGTGCAATACTCATTTTGTGCAGTTATTCATATCCATGAACACATTGAGTCCAGTTCACACAGTAAACATTACTCTCTGACCTAACCTATGCTAAGTCAAACTAGGAGGCATGACATGCTACAACATCAAGATAGTGATGCAAAGTACAATATATAATGTTGGTGCTGGACGGAGGTACATGTAACATGAAAGTGGCATAGGAGTTGCATGAAACTTAAGACAATTTCATCTCAAACATCACAAGACGGTTATTTTTAAGGGTTGAGCAGAAAGAGGTACAGAAGAGCTAACTCTAGGACCAGTCACATGACCTAACAGGCTGCAACCGGGCGGCCATGTTGAGAATCTCTGAATGCTGTGATAATGTGAACTTTAAAAATATCCAGCTCTCCTGTTTTCACACACAGGTAGGGCGGTTCAGTCCGCCTGCTTTGTAGTTTATCTGTTAGCCAGTCGAATTAACAGAGGGTTGTTTGTTGTTTACACGCTAGTCACTAAATTCAGTGACTGCCAACATTTCATAAAGCAGCCTGCGTAGAACAGAAATTTAATGGAACAAATCTTAAAATGGATTGAATGCCTTCCTTAGTTTTTCAAACAGACAAGCAACGTGCAATTTAAAAATTCTATGCAGATAAATATGCAGTACAAACAGAACTGGAGACGCAGCGAATGTTGTGTTCTGTATTGTTTTGTCCGCACTGCTGGATCAGTTTTATACGTCTTAATCGTGCAAACGTTCTGTAGATTGGGAACACTCTATCTATTGAATCAGCACATTAAGAGGTATCTGTAGGTTGTGGAATGATTGTCTGTTTACGATACAAAATATCTGTTAATCTGTCATGACTTTTTTACTTTATGTTGAATGCAGTATTGTATGTTGTGAACCCACTGACCATTTTCCATTCTCTTCAAAGACAGCAGCACCAATGACTGACATTGGCCTACTCTGTGCTATTCAAAACGAGCCGTTCTCCATGGCAGCATTACAATAATTATTACAAGTATATAATTAAAATGGATGTGTTGCAAAGAACTCAATAGTTTAATTATGCACTTACAATAATTATTATAAATGTGGCTGTCGAGAAGGGCTAATTTTGAATTATGCCAGGCTGCCAAATGTAAATGATTTATGCTGTTGTCTTTAGAGAGGCTGACGAAATGCTAGCTTTTTATATATCTTAATGCATATATTATGATGCCGTGCACAACGTCAAAGAACACCTGGAATAAAACTGTGTACAGGTACAATCGACAGCTCCGTCACCTGTCAATCCAGACTTCCCCCGGACTTTGAGTTCAGCTCTGAGACTTCTTCGATTCCCTGACTGCTTTGTGGACGGTCTGGCCGACCTGCTTCTGAGAGCTGATGAAGATGAAGATGAAGATGTGACCTGACGTTGTGAGCAGGTGTTTGAGGGGGATGTGCGTTCCACAGGGGAAAGGAGCACACGTAAATCTGAGCGTGGCACACTGCACATACCAGATAATGAATATCCAAATCAGCAATTCTGTCGGTAGGAAAAACAATCTCATTTGAAGTAATTAAAATCATTAATTTACTGATCTGAAACACAATCGAATTTAGCTATTTATTTTTATCAATTTTTTTTATTTTCTTATTTAGAAATATAGTTGCAGGCCTGTCATATAATATGGAGCTTTTGTAAAATATGTATGAAGGTCAGAACATTGAAAACCAGATGAGCACAGACCACGCATGTAGGTTTCCTGCTTTATTAAGATTTATAAGAAATATATGATAAACCGGATGCTGGATTCACTGATTAGACAATGCGGTGGTGTGTCCTTGACATTTGTCATTTGTCGCTAAATTAAAATGACTTTGTCCTTATTAAAGAGTCAAACCACAAAAGAGTTTGGGAACTTGCATACCTACAGGGACTGTATGTGTGTGGACACAATCCAAGCACTATTTGCTTCTCCTTGTGAAAAAGTGCTGTTGTAGATTTTTGTTTTGAACGGTACTTTTTTATGAAGCACTGTTATAGAACATCTGCGTTGGTCCTGTTGGCTAATCCCTGGTGGAAATTCCAACTTGGTTCCAGCCTGGTTTTAAGCTGGTCCAGCTTGTTTGAAGCTGGTTTGGAGATGGTCAAGCTGGCAACAAGATGATTGAAATAGCAACCGTGTTGGCAATATCCAGCTGTGGTGGGCCAGGTTCATACATGCAACAGACCATCACCAAATTCCAGACAGCATTCAGGTGGAGCATAAGCTGGTTCCAGTTAGAGTCCATCTTTAGCTACTAGCTGGAAGTTCAACCAGGATGTAACCTTCTGTGTCAATCTTACTGAATAATTCCTTCTGTTATTCAGATTTTTTTAAATAAATTTTTTTTTTGCTTTTTGTTGCCTCTACAGAAAAAAAACCATTGTGTTTTCATCAGCTTTCTTGTCTATGATTTGGATTCTGTTAAACGAGCCCATAAGCTGATTTCAAATGGAAATGTCTTCGTACGCTGCACGCAATACAGTCTCACAATCAGTCTCACCGCCTTTTTTGTTTACATCTGTGTACTGTGGCGTTTACATTTAACTGACACAATGTTTACAAAAATCGAACATTGAACATGCAGCAAAATATGACAGAATGGTGTAAAATTGTATGTAGCTATTGTACTTCTGCAATATGTGTGGCTCGAGATGTTTTATATTCAATATTTGTAACGGTTCTACATATTTTGTATCTACTTAAATATGTAAATATGTTTGAACATGTATGTTAAGTGGGCACTTTAAATTCAAGGGGGTGATTTTGCAAAAGAACCAAGGTGGTTGCACCTAACATGGAGGCACCAACCAGCAGAAGCCATACAAAGCTCACATTCAGTAAGGTGAGGGTTCTCTGTCAGAGGGGTTCTATGTCAGAGGGGTTCTGTGTCTGAGGGTGCTGTGTCAGAGCGTTCTATGTCTGAGGGTTCTATGCATGTTTCTTGTGACATTCATGAACTTCTGATGATCTATATTGCCTCTCGTTCTACGGTGTGGACTAACATCATTAACGGCTTTGGTTGTAGGTTTTCAGGAGTGAGATGGAATGGGTCCCGGGGGGTGGTTTCAGATGTGTGGGCACAATAATCAACTGCTTCGTTCTTAAACTACCACATTCCACTGAAAAGTCATAAAAGTTTAATGTTTTGAGACAGTGACAAAAGCCTTTGGCATCAATGTTTTTTCCATTTGCAATCTGTCAGGAAACAAAAAAAAAAAGTTTTCTATATTTCTTGGAGTTTCCTTTTTTGGTCTGTTTATTTCTTCTTTGCACAGAGCTCTTGTGCATAAAGTCCATTTTTATGTTCTGTTTAAATTTAAAGTCCATATTTAATTGCCGTTTCTCTTTGATCTTGTGAGAAATTATGAATATGACTGCGCGTCAATAGCATTGTCTGTCACTGTGAGTTCAGTTTGCATTGTAGTGTAAACTTCATTTAAATGCAGGATTTTAAAGGTGATGAAAATACACATTTCACACACTTACCTGCCTCCACATGCACTTGAAAATTCTCAGTGGGCAGGATGTTGGGTATGTGAGTTTGGTTTGCATTTTTTTAATCGTGTACATAAATTAACCCCAGTGTCTCTGTAAAGGGAATGAAAATAGACCATGAACAAGTTTAGACCAAATGTGAAGGATACGAAGGAATGTGTTATATATTGCACTTAAAGTGTTATTTTTAATACTGAGAATAAAACTTGTGAACTTCATCACAATGTTGTGCTGTTTTGGTGATCACCTTGCTAATTTTTGTTCATTTGCTGGAGTGGGGGTGTTTTTTTATTCCGCTGTTAAAATGGTTTGACAATAGAACATAAAGGTTTATAACTTATAGACCATATAGGTGCATTAGCATTGTCATTGTCATTTTACTGACTGCGTTAATGTTAATGCAGAAAACGACACAAGACACATTCGTGAGTGGCAGGTCTGTATAGGCGTACATTTTAAATGTTTTCACCTCAAAGAAAAATTGTGCGATTTACCCTTCCAGACCGACAGGTGGCAGTAGTAGAACACTTTAAAAGGGATCATACTTTAATGTGGTTCACTCGGTCCGCAGCACACACGAGGAAGATAATAATGGCCGCGTCCAGTTTGAATGCGGTACGAGTGCGTTTGTATTTCGATTATCCCCCGCCTGCGGTGTCGGACTGCCGCATGTGTTGGGTGCTTGTTGACCTAAACAAGTGTCGCGTGGTGGCGGATCTTGCGAGCGTCATCAGGGAAAAGTTCGATTTCAGTCGCAGGACGATTTTAAACTTGTTCATTGAGGACTGTTACTTGCCTCCCACGGAGAGCGTTTACGTAGTGCGCGACAATGACAGCATCAGGTAAGTGCTGTTGCGTGCAAATATTCGCGTTTCAATAATATTGCTAACTTGGGTGTTAGCTTTGCTTCCCACAAAATACACTTGTATAATTGTATACGCTGTTTGTTGGGTCACCAACTTATGTGGCTGTTATTCAAAGCTTCGTTTACGTCTAGATTGTGCATGACGTTACTTGCACAGGAACTAAGTTAAGTAACTTGCCTAACGACCAAGGTAACTTCGGCGTGTTTCAGTCATAGATCTCACTGATTTCAGCACGTCGTTGTTCACCTTGTAGTTCACGTTAAAGTGAGCGTTGTCCAGTCGACTGAATCGCAGTACAAGCCGGCATTAACTAAAGTTTTGCAGTAAAACTCATTGGATGTTGCTAACTAGGTAGCTAGAACAATTTAAGCACAAGTAAGCAATAGATGACATTTAACTGAAATTCAACTGCACATGAGAAAGGGAAGAAATTAAGCTCATGTGCGAGCTAATAAGCCTTTATTTATTGTGATATTATTCTACTTGATAAGAAAGAAAACCCAATTCCTTGGCATAGGCTTGTCTTCATGCAATGGCTCTAGCGTCCTAAAGAGACAAGCTTATCACCTGTTGTTGATTGACAGGGTGAAGGTGGAAAATCAGCCGCCAGTGAATGGCATCGAAGCCAGCAGCAAACCCGAGGGCCTGTCCCAGAAATCAAATAAAAGGACCAGAGAAGCAGAAGAAGAGAACGAGGGGTTAAGGGTGAAGAAGAAGAAGAAGAAAGCTCCGACAGAGGGCCAAGAGGTGGACCCCCAACCGGTCGTGGCGGCGGCGGAGGAGAAGAAGAAAAAGAAAAAAAGAAAGAAGTTGAAGGAGAAGACTCTGCCGGTCAAACCAGCAGCAGCAGCAGCAGCGCCTGTGAAGCGGACGACCCCCGTGAGACAGCCGGCGGTTTCTAAACCCGCGGCAGACAAAACCGCCAAGAAGCCCGCCACGCCCGCCGCCACCACCGCCGCGAGCAGAGCCGCCAAGCCGAAGGCGCCGGCGTCGTCGTCGTCGGAAACCAGCGACAGCAGCGAGGAGGAGCCTCCCAAAAAGGCCGTCGCGGTGACGGCCCCCGGCAGGCCCGGCGGGGCCGGGCCCGGCGGGGCCGTCCCCGGCGCAGCGAAGGCTGGCGTCGCTGCCTCTTCCTCCTGGGAGTCTTCGTCGGACTCCTCTCCCGGTCCCAAACCCGCGGCCAAACCCGTCGCTAAGACGACCGCCCCCCCCACGCCGGCCCTCCCGGCGGCACCGGCGGTTCGGGCCAAACCGCGGAGCTCCAGCTCCAGCTCGGGCTCGGACTCGGACAGCACCAGCCGGGCTCGCCTGGCCAATAGGAGGCCGGGCCTTGGGCACCAAGTTCCACCGTTGGCAACGGGGCCCGGCGGCGGTGCTGTCACCGGGAGGGGCGGGGCTAACCCCAGGGGCGCCGGGAGGGGGAGCTCGCCGGGGGCCGGGAGGGGGGTCGGGCGGGGCGACGGAAGGTTTCCGTGGAGGGGCGGGAGCCCCAGGGGCGGTCAGAGAGGGGGTCACGGCCGGGCGAGTCGGGGCGCAGGGAACCACGTGTTTTATTGCTATGGCGACCAGAACGGGCCGCAGCAGCAGCAGCAGCAGCCTCAGCGGCACGCGGACGACACTCTGACCAACAAGGCCGTCGTCCTCCAGGTGAGTCGCTGACGCCGCCGCGATCGACCGCCATCAACCGCCACCGCGACCTCACGGGGTCACGCTGTCGAGCGCTCCACATCCCGTTTTCTCCTCCCTCTGTCTGTCTGTTTGTTCTAGAACCCTCCGGAGAGCGCGCCCCAACCCAAACGGGACTACGGGTCCATGCCCCTGCTGGCTGCGCCCCCCCGGGTGGGCCAGAAGATCGCTTTCAAGGTACGATGGGCATCGCCTGCTTCCCCTGGCTTGCATTGCGTTGCGTTTCTTGCATTTAACAAACGCTCTCCTACAGAGGGACTGGGACCACTTTTTTTTTTTTTTTAATTTTGCACATCCAGTTTATACAGCTGGATATACACTGAAGCAATTCAGGTTAAAAGCTTCGGTCAAGGGTATAACGGCAGTGTCCTACCTGGGAATCAGACCCACAAACATCAGGTTACAAGCCCAGTTCCATAACCAGTTTACTACACTGTGCACTGTAACAGTGGCCAGTGTTGTATGAGCCTGTTTGTTCAGGTCCAGCATGCCTCACGTCAGTATTGATTTGTGAGGATGCAGTTTGGTGTAGCGAGTAAATGAAGATAAAATTCAGCTCTATCGGGGAGTGGCCAAAATGGATAACGGCATTGTGACAATTTGCGGAGATATCTCACCAACTAATGCCTCAAAATCCGGGTCAGTTTCCATGAGTAGGTGGTTGTAAATGGTAAATGGACTGCATTTATATAGCGCTTTTATCCAAAGCGCTTTACAATTGATGCCTCTCATTCGCCAGAGCAGTTAGGGGTTTGGTGTCTTGCTCAGGGACACTTCGACACGCTCAGGGCAGGGTGTGAACCGGCAACCCTCCGACTGCCAGACAACCGCTCTTACCTCCTGAGCTATGTCGCCCCTTGTTGTATTCAAACTGGCATGGGTTCATACTTGGAGCCACTGATACTGTACCTATGTCAGGATTATACAGTACAGTTCTGTGCAGTGGGTGGAAATGTTCAGTTAAGAACATTCTAAATCACATATCTGTGATCTTGTCCTAAAGCCACCTGTAGCCCAAATTTCATCTGTACTGTTTCGGGGGAAATTGCATGAATATACAGTTCTTCCTTAAGTCCTGAATTCCAAGAGGAGATCAAATGGACTCCGATTATCATGGCATGCTGTGCAGATCGGTCGCACCCATTGGTCCGTTCTTCCAAACTGTAACCATAGTAACGACCGTATCCTTGTCTGTGCACAGCTGCTGGAGCTGACTGAGAACTACACTCCGGAGGTATCGGACTACAAAGTAAGACCTGTCCCATTTTTCATACTTCTGCTTCTGCAAAGCAGTATTTGTGTGTATTGCTTGTTTGATTAAATTAATTAGTATACAGTATCTTAGGTTGTGACAGGGAAATGCTAAAAGTGTTTTGTGGTCTAGAGGCCTGATAATGTAGTAACGGCTCGCTTTTTATTCATTAATAAGGTTGCTCTCTCCTCTCTTTAGTCCTTTTCTCCTTTGATCACCCTTCCTACCTCACCACTTATTATTTTCTGTTGATCCCAAAAAAAGGCCGAGACATTGCCCTCTAGTGTTTGGCTTTAGTCACTGCATGAAGGTGCTGTTGGTACCAGGCAGCGCATGTTGTCCTAAATCCTCACCGGCAGTTTGGATGTGTCTCTCTTTGTCATCTCTCACCCCTGCGGCCTCCTCAGGAGGGAAAGATCATCGGAATCGACCAGGGCACCAACCAAATAGAGCTGGAGCTTCTGTCCTCTGCCCCAGGTACGGACGATTAGAGCCTCCCCAGAAAGAGCAGGAAGGTGCCCCTTGTTTTCTCTGGCGTGAACCCCGTCACAGGCCTTGGCGTCCTTTCGTAGTTGATTTAATTAGGCCGAGCGAGTCAGAATAACGAGTCTTTGGTGCACGTGTTGGTGAGTGGCTGTGGCCCTGTGCAGTGCTGTCACGTGTGATCCAGCCAGGCACGCTGAGGCTGAGGAGAGGACGACGTCGGCTCGTTTGATGCACACACAGAGAGAGGCGCTTCGCATCAAAGACGGTCAACACAAAGGATCATCAGCTCCGTAACTCTGTTCTATACGTTCAAAGGTTCCGCCTCTGCCATTGTGGAAGCCTGCCGCGTTCTGATTGGCTGGCTCACTGTGAATGTTGGATTAGATTATAAATGATTGTGCCCTTCTGTTGAAATATCTTTGGCCTCCCTAGAGGCATGCATTCAAGATATTTCACAGTAAAATTCAGGATGAGTTTTACAGTATTTGTAAAATACAGTACTACACTGTAAATATATATATATATATATATTTATTTTTATTTTTTTTACTGTAAGAGAGACTTAAGTCTGCTGTGGCTGTAGATGGCATTAGTGCCACTTTAATGGCTGGAATTTTCTAGAATGAGAGAGTAGGAAAGCCAGAAGGAATGCAGGAGCTCACCGCCTGGTTTACATACTCCCTCCTGTGCCATGTGGACGCTCATGAGCTTCGATTTCTTCCCAAAGGACCGGCAGGGCCAGGGAAGTTTGACCTGGTGTACCAAACTGCTGACGGGTCTGAGATCGTGGAGTATGCGGTGTCCCGTACCTCACAGGTAAAGAAGATAACATTAAGGAATTTGGGCGCTCCTTAGGTTAACCAAACCTTTTTCTTCATGGAAAAACGACCATTTTCCAAGATTGTGACATCACATGCTGAAGAAGGAAGCAATCTGTACACAAATTACTGTTCCCTAAGTAAATAGTTTACTACTCACAACAGCAACATAATCAATGTGTTTGGCCAGTTTACTTTTTCTATATAGCCTAGTATCTCTGTTGTGCTGCACTTGCATAAGATTGTGTGCGCGTGCGCGTGCACGTGCGTGTTTTGTTATGCTAGCACAGTTCTTCTAGTCATCATAATGGTATGAAAAAGGTCTAGCGATTGTGATCGTCACTTCTCAGTTTTCAGCCTCACACACAGCCTCACAGAGTAATCATTGTTAGGTGTCACTGTTCTCAAACCCGAATTATTAGTTATCTTGTATTCTGTGCTCTACGGGCGCAGTCGTTGGAGAGGCCGCGTAAAACGCCACCGCAAAGAGCTGCGCGCGGCTCACGGTGTGTTGCGGGTTCGTTGTCATGGAAATCTTGTCGCCGTCTTCCCACAGCTGACCGAACGGTGGGACTCGCTCCTGGAGCCGAGGCTCATACTGGAGAATAACGTGTGAGAATCGGACCAAAGACTGCGCCCACACCTACACCCCACGCGACCCCGGAAGACACTGAGCACGGACGTAATGTTTAATGTTTGTACATGATGTTACTGTGAAATTTTACTTAATAAATCTTTTTTATTATACAAAAGAACGCCTCAATCTCCTTTCGACGACAACCTACTATTCTTTACCAACTCCGGTGCTTTGTGGCAGACAGACAAGCCATATAATCTATTCCCTACATTTGTCTGAACATATACTAAAAACCTGTGTTCCGAACCCTCACAATAATTTTTGCATGTTATCAAGAATGTGCGTATTTTTATGGTAGTTTTTATGCAAGATGTTTATCTTTCCAGCACCATCCTTGAGAGCCTAATACTGTCAACATTTATAATGTAGGCTATCGCAAAATTGGAATTATAGAAGGTTTATGCAGAATGTTTCCAAGCCTTTCGCTCCAGAAGTGACCAAAATTATCATTTTTGCTTGCGTCAGAGACCATCGTTCATAGCATAGATAATCGGTAACGGATTCCATTGGTTCTCTTGTACCTGGTTTTATGTTGGACTAAACACAGTAAGTTGGCAAAAAAAAAAAATGTTGGCATGGAAACAAGCTGGTGAGACAGGTCCTGTAATTATTTGATATTTTTCACAGCTCCATCACGGATGTTCTCGCGCCGTCCACCTCCTCCTCCCTCGCCTCCGCCGTTTCCCCTTAACCAACTGATGCTGATGATGTCACGCTTTTCGCGCTCGCAGCGGCGGAGGAGGAGGGCGACGATGGCGCTCGCCGCCTGCATTCTGTCGGAAGACCTTTGATATTTTCCAGATCCGCGACGCTCTCGTGAGGATGGACGGACGTGCATTTCCCGACCGCGAGCAGCTCCTGCAGTTCCTGAGGAAGCTGAAAGAAGTGTTCGATGTGTGTGACGAGGATGCGGACGGTTACATTCGAGTCGAGCATTTCGTCGACCTCGGTTTGCAGTTCGGTCAAGGGAATGACGAGGTAAGAGTCCGTTTGTTAGGGATATACAGAGGGTAGTTAACGCTGATCGGACTAACCGGTGTATATAATAGCATTTAATGTGTGTGTAATCAAACGCATATAAAATCGGCATTCTGTACCAAGCCGCGTCTGTGAAGGATGAAATGAAGTCATTTTATTAATTTAGGGAAACAATACTGGCAAACAGGTTGTTATAACAAGCCACGACTGTGACTGATACAACCTACTTGTTTGTAATATAAATTATGTAGTAGCCCTATTCATTTTCTCTAAACACATTTTCCCATTAATTAATAAAAAAATGTCAATGCACTGTGGTTATGGAGACCGCAAATCGATACCATTGTGTCACAGCACGTAGCCTATACATATAGCTGTTCTGTTGTGTACATCCAATAAAATGAAGCCATTCCATATTAGTATCGTAGTTCCGCTTCATATTTGCGTCTCATAAATAAAAATGTATTTCTCAAAGTATCGCTTGTGAGGATGAGTTACGTTTGTGTATATAGAAAGTTACATTACCTTAAAAAGGCGTTATGGACATTTAATGTGTGAGCAGATTGTCTTTATATAAGGAGATGTACACAGAGCTTGACATATTAGCCGTTCATATTGTAGCCTACTTTAAGGGCACAACGGCAATGCCCCCTCTAGTTAAATGGGACTTGAACCGGAAACCTATGAATCGGCTTCTTTAACAATCACCTTGTCACCCCGTGAACTTCGCCGCTTGTAACTTCTGGTAAGAATGGACGTTTGTGTGCTGCACCATGCACTGTTGACACTCGACCTCCGGTTTTCAATCTGTCTGCCAAATTGGGAATTTCCAAATCTCCTGAACCGTGACAATGCGACATAACGTTACACGTCACCATAGCAGGGTGTCCATGCGGGGTTCTCAACAATAAGAAAAAACTATTTCCTTTTCGTGCTGATTTTGTTCATAGATCCATATTCATAAATAATTTTTTAGGCCTGTGACGCGTCTATTATAGGTCCACAGCAGATGATGTGCCATTTTAGAAAGGCATATAATTGCTTGTTAAATGAAAAAAAATTGTAACCTGTGGCGGTGTTGGCGGCAGCCATTTCACTGCGAGGCCCTAGCTTCCTGTACCAGAAGGTGGTCATTTCAGGGAGTCTTACTGTGGGAAAAGTGTGTTTTGAGGCCACTGTTCATTTATTTGTTTATTTATTTATTTGGAAGGAGTTTCTTTGAAAATACGCCGTGAGGTTCGTTCTTAGTGAGTTCCTTGCCTTCTGACTCACCTCTTCCGATTGGAGGATGGCTCCCCTGATCCCTCATTTGCATATCCTTTATTTTTTCCCCTTGTTCTTTCCTTGTATTTCCTGTTTGATAGTGGTATTCGTAGGCATAGTTGTGTAAAGATAGGCGAACTGTCTGATCATATCTTCTTGTTACAATACAAATTGTTTTCAGTTTGGTTAATATTACACTTGGCCTAGAGATTATAAATGGGCCTCTGTGACTTCTTATCACGTTGTTCTGCTCTTGAGATTAACACTGATGTTCTCCACTACAGCTCTGGATAAGAATTCCTGCCAAACCACTGTATTGTAATGTGACGTGTTTAAGATGTAGAAGGGACAAGACACATTACTGAGCATTGACACTATCTGCACGGGCACAATCAAAGCCAAAATCATTACCCTGGCCATTTAGATTTAGCTGTTTCCTCTCCCATGTGATTGCAAGTTATTGAAACAGAGAAAATTCAGACACACAACAGTTAAAGAATGCACTGGCTCATCAATCAGAATAATAGTTAGATAAATATGCCAGAAGAAAAAAAAAACATACTATTAATAACAGTCCCAATAATAATTGATTAATGGCTATTATTTTGGTGTGTCTGTCTTATGCTTTGTCTGAAACTGATATTAGTCAGACTGTTTCTTGGCTATGATATCATACAGCGGCTGATAAACTACTGACTGTATGCATCTCTACATTGTGTGGCCTTAGTTCAGAATATTGTGCTGGCCTGAAGAATTTAGGACAGACAATAGAAGGATATTGCTTAAAGTACTGAAGGACATGTCTGAGTATTTTTAAATATCATTCAACTTTGTTATGTAAAAGTAATTAAACGGAACAATGACTAACGACGTGGGGTTTTTTCCTCCACCTTTTCGTTTCTTCAGTCCACAATACTCCAGATTTCATCAGTACCTTGCAGGTATTTGTCTGCGTGCGTCAATCGGCTACCGCGTCATTACATTACGCGCGAACACTGCAGCACAGTTCCGGGTAAAGCATTACTATAACGGTCAATGTACCGCTTTATTCAAAGTGCTCCGTTTATTGAGTTAAACCTGCAAAAAGGACGCTTATTTGAACACACATACACTCGTTGGAGTGAACAACATTCATTTAATATAAAGATGATCAGAAAGTGTCCCTAGCCAGACCGACATTAACCTCGTTAATTTTATGAAAAAATCAGTAATAAAAATAGCAGTTTCAGACAAATTAAATAAAAGTCTATATTTTATGAAACCATGCAGCTGCTTTGTAGCCTACTACAAATTAAAGCTGCGGTGTTATGTCTGAGAAACTATATGTCATGATACACTATTTTAGTTTCAACAAAATGGATGTTTTTAATTCGTGGCCGTGCAGTGTTTTACAATGATTTAAACCGTACTTTGTTCAGCTTGTTTGAGCTCACTGTGTCGTCTTTGAACAGCTGGGTAGAATTGGCCGCCGCACAAGTTGCGTTTTCCCCCCAATTTAGACTTCAGTGCGCGCTGCTGTTCAGAGTCACGTGGTGGTGACGTTCAAGCACTGTGGTTCCATTATTCTCCTGGAAGGTACATATTGTTACACTGTACATCTTTTAGACAAAAAAAGAATTCCTTTCACATTACGGGCGTCTGTTTATTGGTTGATTGACCGTGTTCCAGTTTAACAGATGGACGCTGGAGCTTGAATGTTTAATGAATGTACAAACGGGTCTTCTTCAGTTCATCTCTTTCCTGTTCACACACGCCTCAGGGTTGGTGTCCCTGGTGAGGTGATTGCATTTTCAGGTGCAGACTTGTGCATGTGTGTGTGCCGTTCATATGGTCAAGTTTCAAAATCAGGTTGTGGCGCTTTCTCCAGCCCGATGGCACCACACCGTCAAAGCAAAACATCCCCCCTCCCCCCCCCACCCACAGCTCATGGCCCAGCAGATGAGTTGAATAATTTATATTTGAGGTTCCCTGAATTACTGCCATCTGCTATGAAAAGTAATGGCTTTGCTATTAAATTTTGCAATGCTTGTTTATTGTTCAGGAAATTAACCCATATCATTGAGTGCATCATAATATCCAGTTCAGACAGGCATGAAAAGTCTTCTGTTTTGTCTTTGGCTATTCTGTTTTTTAATGTAGTTTTTGTTACATTTATCTGACAGTGTCAGTGGACAATAATAAGCATTTTTGCAGATGAATGTACCAACAGGTGCCATATTTAGCTAAAGAGCTATTTTCCATCTGTAATCTCTGAGCAAGTAAAAACCTCTTCATTTAGCTGATAGCAGTCCTTCGCACACAACAGGTGAGCCCAGTTGCAGTTGTCGACAGATGATATTAAATTACATGCTGTATAATATAATAAAAGATATAACAACAGCGCAGGCCATCCCATAAAATAGCACCAATACAGAAGTAACACAGAACAGACAATGGAAAAGGTTGATCTAGTTCAGTGATGTTCGTTCATTTCTTGGAAGAGTTGAGGTTAGGCTGATTTATATTTTATATTTTTTGTTTTCACCCTAAATAAGCAAAAAAATTCCGACACAAGAAACCAGATGTGGTGATTTGGCTGCGTAATTAGCTGTTTTAATTGATCAATTAAGTACTGAGTAGAAGGCAAAAGGACAAGAGGGAAGACCATAACATGTGTCTATAGTTTTTACCCCCCCAAACAGTGCTGTGCTGATGGACAAGCCACAGTTGTGTTGTGGTCCCAAACTTGGCAGAGTGTAACTGGGTTATGAGGGCACAATGTAGGCCAACAGCACTCAGAGTGTACAGGCTATTGGTAAAACTAGCTAGGATGACGGAGGCCCCTGATCTAGATGGACACAACAGGTCACCATTGAGGCGCGCGTCGGCATGGAAGAAGTTCATCATTGTTCAGCATTGCTGGAACGCGGCCTAGCTGCCTGGTGACATTTCCCCCAAACGATTCATTATAACGGAGCCAAAACCGATTGTTTATGATTATCGCCTTGTCCATTGAACGGTGCCAGAGCAGTGTTTTTTTTTTGTTTTGTTTTGTTTGTTTTTTTCAGGCCACTGAGCTGGCAGAGTGGCACCAGCAGTAACCATGCAGAACTGCCTCTCTCCCAGTTCGCGCTAAAAATAAACAGCGAAGCGAAGCCATGGTGATCAGCACGTACAAACCAGGAGATGAGCATCATTGATTGAGACAAACAGACGAGGGCAGATCGGACGAGCAAAGAATGATGGCAACCGGAGAACAATTCCGCATTATTTGCACATCACTCCAAATGTCTTTGCTTGACAAGTTAGGCAATATTTAATTTTAAACGGTCCTTTAAAATTATAGAGTCTGTAACAGTTTGAAGCTGACTGAAATGTGCGCAATCGATAGAAAAAATAAATAAAATGGAAAAGCAGGCAGTTGTAGCCTGCGACAGTAATGACGTCGAGTCGGGTCTGCAGCGAACGACTCGAATCTGACAGCGGGTAACAGGGACGCCGAATGCACGAACGAAACGTGCCTGTAGCCACTGCTGTGATTCCAGAACTGAGCGAGTTCGAAGACTGCCTCCGCGCGGGTTGTTTTGCTGTGCGCGAGACGATGACAGGTGCGCTGAAGGAGCTCTCTCCTCCTCCTCTTCTCTCTGTCCAAACATTCAGCTCGTCTGGCCCCGGGCTGTCACAATAATTATCCCCGGTCAATTGACAGCCTGTTGGTTTCCGACGGGCAATTTAGTCTATTAATTGGGTTTACTGCGAGCGTTTAATTTAGTCTGGCAGCCAATTGTGCTGTTCACCTTTTGCGATTAGTCACGTATGGTTAGCGTTAGTCAAACCAGCCGCGTTTTACTAACCCTTCTGCGGGCGATCTTTCAGGATTTATTTTCTGTAGGCCTAGAGATATTTACGCATGTCTCTGTACTGGGACTAAGTAATTTTATTTCTTAAGGAGTGCGCATTGTGATTTTGAGCCTTTTCGTATATATTTGTTTTAAATGAATAATAATTTTTTTTAAAAGCTGTGTGTTAGCATCTCAAAGCTGGCTGCTGACACAGACGACTGAAGGTTTGGGGATTTTGACACGTTGGCATTCAGCCCAAGTCCTGGCCACCCTGTCACCTTCCATTAATGTGCCGGGGACCGAAGTGCCGGCTTCACCGTGTCTTTGGACAGGTGAGCGGCAGGCGGGTGACGGCTCCTCTGCGCCTCTGTTAGGAGGGGAGCGGCGGCCCCCGCTGCTGCCGCTAAAGTGCTCCTGCGCAGAGAAAGGGGCGGGGAGCCACGCTGTCCCGGTCAAGAGCAATTAAAACTGCCGTCAATGTCAACTGTGCGCCTTGGGATTGGCAACGCTGATCCTGAGAGAATGATCAATTACAATATATTCTTTCCTCAACACACTAAACTGAATTATTTGATGACTTTTCTGTTCCAGGTGAAGAAGCTCGTCAAATACCTGGACCCCAACGCACAGGGGAGAATCAACTTCAAAGACTTCTGCCATGGAGTCTTTGCCATCAAAGGTGAGGGATGTGGGGCCTCAGCAGTGTGTGTGTGTCTTTGTTTGTTTGTGTGTGTATGTGTGTGTGTGGGCCTGTGTGTGTGCGTGTGTGTGTGCACGCGCGCCCATGAATTTTTTCCTATTGAAACGGCACTAACAGAGACCGGTGCAGGATGTAGACCAGACAGCGGCACTAACCCGTCTCAGGTGGGGGTTACCTGCGTCTCCTCCTCAGGTCAGGGCCTCCGTCAGTCTGCCTGCAGCTCAGGCTGAGCAGAGCGGCCATTTTAGAGTAAAGAGCGGGACATTCACCTTCGTCTGGGCCCCATTACTCTAACAGAGGAGATTAATACTCTCAAGGCCAATTACAGTTTTTATTGAGCAGTTTCTCTGCATAAGCTGTGTGTGCCGCTGATGGGAATCTAACTGCTTCCCTATGACTGTTTTCGACTGTGGCCGGGTTGACCTTGGCCACAGGGTGCTTCTGCACTGAATTAGTCTGTAATAGCTTAAACTACGTTTTATTAATCTGCATCGTATCATATTATACTGTTCCAATCGTAGCGCTTTCATTATTTCTTTATTTTTCTCTATGTGCCGGCTCTTACCGTTTAATTGGAGCATTGATTACTGCTGAGAGTGCTGTGTTGAGTGTTCGGGTGTTTTAAAATCTCATTTAATTCATTTTGGTACAGGCTGAGTCTCATCTGCTTTACACTTTCCTGCATAGCTGGTAAATGGTGAATGGACTGCATTTATATAGCGCTTTTATCCAAATCGCTTTACAATTGATGCCTCTCATTCGCCAGAGCAGTTAGGTTAGTGTCTTGCTCAGACCTGACATGCCTAGGGCGGGGTTTGAACCGGCAACCCTCCGACTGCCAGACAATCGGTCTTACCTCCTGAGCTATGTCGCCCCATAGCTGCTATCTGCTCTCTGCTGTGTCCTGGTGCTGCCATAGTTACTTGTGTCTTTTGCCTGTTATGTTCACTAAATATTAACGGGTAGTGCTTTTTCAATATCCTTGCTTAGAAATTTATAATTAACCATTAAATACCTTATTAGTATGCATGAAAAATACACTGTTGCTGTTAATCCTAACATTAGTAAATGTGCACAGATATGTTTGTAGATGTAGTGGGTTTTGTGTGAGGGTGTGTGTGTGTGTGTGTGTGTGTGAAAGAGGTCTGTGACTGTGTGTCTGACTCTTCCTCTTTGCATTTCAGGCTGCGAGGAGATCCTGAAGACGGCTTTGGGCACGCGCAACGTCACCCCGCCGACCTACAAGACGGACAATGGCTACTACTACCAGGTAGAGCGGCGGGCTGAGGTCACGTGCTCCCCAGAGTCACGTTGTGTGTGCGCGTTTGGGGTTCACTAACGACCCCTGACACGGGGTGGGGGGGGTGGGGGGGGGTGAGCTGTCTGCTGGTCGGCATGCCTCATCGCTTGTTTGGCACCTCGCTGGTTTCGGACCGGACCGAACCGGGTCGGGTCGAGGATTGAGGGTGGCCCGTCGCCTCTGTGCCCGTTTGGGAAGTTTCCGTGAGAACGAGGCGCTACACAATGGCAGCGGTGCCGACGACCAATCAGCTTCGCCCGTTAATCAGTCGAAGCCGTGCTGTATTGACGGGGTGGGGGGGTTGGGGGGGGGGGGGCGAGAATGGGGGCTGCTAAAGCGTGGATGGTTGGTCAGTCCTTGTGAGCTGAAGGGGGGATGACTGGTGAGCTGGTGAAAGTCAAAGGCTGCATTGACACTGGGATTTGTGCACACCCCGTCACATATTGGGCCAAACGGGCCACACACACACACACACTCACTCACACACACTCACACACCAGCTAACATAGGGACTAGCATGCATACACATTCTCACACACCAGCTAACATAGGTATTAACACATGCACACATTATCCAGGCAACTTAGGGACTCACACACACACATACACATACCAGCTAAAACTGGGACTAACATATCTAAACACCACTTAACACCGGGACTAAACACGCACACACACACACACCAACTAACCCTTGAACACGCATCCATCTAATAACACAGATTGTCAGCTGTGCGGTTCCCTCTAGCAAATCAAAGTGATCGACGACACCAGCCATTCTCTGCATTATTGTGGTGGAAACACTGCGAGTTTGACGACTGTTGGGCGTCCCTGTGTAATAATGTAATATTTACGTTTCCACTGGCGTTTTTATGGCAGACGGTAGAGTGCCGTATTAATGGCGCCGCAATGTTGTTTTTGTGCAGCTCCACTAAGCCGTCTCTGCGAACAAGCTCGCCCGTCGCGTGGCGAACTCGCTCGTCAGATTTATGAATGTGCTGTGAATGCATAAATAGAATGCCGCTACCTATGAAATTATTGGTCTTGCTGCTGGCTGGCTGCGGTCTGAGCCTTTTGCATTGGTTATTTATGGCCAAGTCTAGGGAAAAAAGAGGGCCGTTTTAATTAAACTGACATCTAGCCAGTGAACAGCTCCCACACGAGGCTACTTCCAATTGTCACAAAACCATTGTGTTGTGCAGAGTCCATCCGTACATATATTAGAATCACCTTAAATGTAGTAAATCAGGCTGTGATGAGGAGTGAAACGCCCAGGGCCAAATCCAGGACAATCCAAGTCCAATCCGTGCCGCAGTCTTGCTCACAGACCGTGGACAGCAGTCACGCTCTCCGATTCGCTCACGGCGTCTTGTCGGCGCAGATTATTTCTCTGGATCGCGGCGCACCGAAATCGTGCTCATACTCTCCTGCCAGCCTCTCTCTCTACAGCCCCCCCTCGCTGTAGTTTGGGAGTGAGTAAAAAGCTTTCTAGACGCTGATTTGTGTTGCTTTTCACAGACCGGTAAAAAAAAGCGCAGTGGTAGACCGTGTCTATTAACGGACACAGCCGGCCGACAGTTCGGCGCGGAGCGAGCCACTTTATTTGGGGCGTGATTTCAACCTGAAATGGAAGTGCGCATTCACCGCTGGATTCTGGTGTCCTGGTGGGACACAAAAGCTCAGAATATCAAGGAAATGCCTGCAGAACTACCAGGCCTTCTGGGCTTTTATCCGTCCTTTATTTAACCAGGAAATCTCAAGAAGAAACCAGGCCAAGATGGCAGCAGCACGTGCATAGCATTCAGTTTAAAAGGCAAACCAATGGCACAACAGTCACTAAAGGGTGTCCATGTAAAACCGCTGAATCCAAGCAGATTTCAGTCAATCAATCAGGCCTTATTTATAGAGCACATTTCATACGTATTTGCAGCACAATGTGCTGAACACACACAAAAAATATATCTAGCGTGCTTAAAGGAGATCAAAGTAAAATTAAATGGAGAAAAAATGAACATAAAAGTCTGGTGCTTACTCCGGTATAAATAAACAAAATAATGTAAGAATATTAAAATGAAAAAAAGAATATTTATGCCCTAAGTAAAAACGATGTTGAAAGGGTAAATCGTGAAATTATTTTTTAAAATGTCCGCAGATGCAGAATCAGAATGCAGAATTGGGCGTCAGCACTACTTTACATGATAGACCTCGTCAGGATACCCATGTTGCTGCTGGAAGCAACATTTTGTGGACCAGTTGGGGCTGTTTGTTTATGTAAACAGTAATATCTGTGTTTAAACCAATATCAGTTTGAGAACATGTTCTGTACTGTACAAGATTTGAATATGACAAAGTCGAAAGATGGTTTTTGAAGCAACATTTTTGAGATATTTTGCTTTTGTAAAACTAGGTGAAAGGCTTTTCTAGGTTACAGTGTCAATCCAAATTCCCATTTGTCAATAAGTACAGATTGAAGTAATATGGCCCCTTTTGTAGTATATGTAAGTGTACTGTCGTGAATTGGATTTGAATTGAATTGACTTTCTTTACGTGAATCAAAAAAACGACTTTAAAATGATTTCCTGGGTAGTTCCACACATGACAAAAACCCATGGAACATCTGCATCCGTAATTGTCGTGTTTCATAATGCTCACTAGAGGGCGCTCTCTCACAAGAGAAATGTTGACGATTTTGCGTTAGCCTCTGGTATTTTCTATAGTTCATTTGAAACCCGTTGCCCGGCAATTATAGGTGTCAGATTTCGCCTCACGGCGGCGCAATTTAAACGTTCGAGTCCAAGTCCAAGGAATTATTCGTGGGCAGACTGGTGGCTGTCCTATTTTTCTCTTCTGCAGTCTCCAATCTTGTCAACAACGGCACATCAGGCGGCCGGTCTCTGCGCGGTGAGTGTTAATGTGGGACGGGTGGGGAACGCTGCTTCGAAAGGTTAGCTGGTCGCTCCGTTTGTCTTACCGCGAAGTCCAATGTTATTAGTCATTGCGTGCTTATTTGGCGGAGATCTAGAGAGTGAATCACAAAACATACAGATGCCAGAAAATAAGCAAGGGCTGTTGTATCCTGCACTGAGCGCTTGAAAGGAACCACGCAGCCAAGGAGCGAAATATCGCAAATCTCCACGGGGTCCCACCTGCTGTATTATATTTATGAGTGATTGGTGGAAATTATTATTTTAAAATATCTGTCAGCTCTCCCTCTATAAGTAAAAAAAAATGGAAGATACTGCAGATACTCCTTCAGAAAGCAGATGTTTAGTTGACCTGGATGAGTTATAAATGGTTATGGAAGCTACAAGACGCGTATGTAGCATAAATGTATATATTTATGTGTATTTTATATATTATATATTTGTAGTGGTTGCATGGATTGGTTGTGGCTGTGGGGAAACAGGGGCAGGGTGTGTTGGGAGCGGACTGTGTATCGCGGTCTCATTTATCTAATGAAGCGGGCACGGGGCACGGGGGGGGAAAGCCTTAAAATACCTCAGCGCGCAGCGTATTAATATTAATAGCGTTTCAGCACAGGGCTGCGCGAGGCACTGTTTTTACGTGCACGGTCCCGAAACGCTCTGCCAGACTCTGCCGGTGTTCATTGCTGTGGGCGGAAGCCTTGTTTTTGGGCGGTGCTGCTCAGCATTGCGGTTTAATATGGTCTTCTTCTTGGACACTGGGGTGTCGATCCAATAGGGAAAGTACTGAGTGCATTTTTTCTGCAGCTCAATTTTATTAAAACTTAAAAATTGGTGTTTGTGTTAAGTTATCTCCAAAATCCACAAATAAAAAGGCTGCTTTTTGCACATTGGACCACAGCTATGAATTCCCAGGCCACCCTAACCCCCAAATATATTTTGTAACAAATGACAAATAGTTGCTGCCCATAGCCTGGCCCCACCAGGACAGTGTGTCCCAGTGCACCCCCTCTTCACATCAGTGGCCTTGTTTGTGCTCACATCCATTTTGAGCAAGCACTGATAATAACATTATCATTGTCTTGTCTCTTGTTTTATGAGGTGTCCATGTCTCCTTGCCTATGACTTCAGAGAACAGCAGGCAAGGGCTTGGTGTCTTACCGGCGAGCGGCTGTGTTTAAAGTGACACGGTCCTCTCGATCGTCTTTGTCCTCCCGGAGTTGTTTGAAGATGTCGCCTTGTGTAATGCACACCTGAATAAGATCAGTGGAAATTAAGTGGTAGAAAAGTGAAGCAGAATGTTTAGCTGTAAATGTAAATGAATGTGCTCTTTGGTTATTTAATAGTGGGTCTTTAAAGGGCCCCTTTAACAATGACTCGGTCAGAACAGTGCTGATTATTATTCCTGTCCGAACAGTGAAGTTTTGTTCACTGATTTCACGCTGTGTGTGTGTGTGAGTCAGGCCATCGCCTCCTTTGCTGTTGTATGTAATCGCGCATATTAAACACAGAGGGCTGCTGTTACATTACATGACATTTACTCAGCAGAGGCTTTTTATCCAAAGCGACGTACAGTAAGTGCGTAACGATGGTCACTGGAACAACTACAAAACACAGATCCGATAAGGTATAATACTCATTTTATCACAGTTATTCATAGCCATGAACGCATTAAGTCCAGTCCACACAGTGAATATTACTCTGTCTGACCTAACCTATGCTAAGTCAAACTAGGAGGCATGACTAGCTACAACATCAAGATAGTGATACAAAGTACAATATAAGTGCTGGATGGAGGTACCTGTAACATGAAAGTAACGCAGGAGGTACATGTGTAGCATGAAAGAGGGGGATTTAAGTGATAAAAATGATCCCAGATTGAAAACGGTGTGAGTCCTGGGTCAAACACATATTTTAAGATCTCTACATACTGGTTAGAAATGACAGATGACAGGAGAATTCTGTTCTAAATGTGTGCTGAGAACAGATGCTGTTCTTTTTTTACTGTCAGTAGCTGATCTCCAGAAGTTTGGCTGGTGTCTAAAAGGTTAGACTATTAAAAGCAGGGGTGTCCAATCTTATCCGAAAAGGGTCGGTGTGGGTGCAGACTTTTGTTCTTGTCGAGCACTATGACACCTGATTCTACTTATCAAGGTCTTGATTGATGACCATGGTTAGTTAATTAGTTGAATAAAGGTGTTGTAACGCAGGGCTGAAACAGACACCTGTACCCACACCTGCCCTTTTCGGATAAGATTGGACACCCCTGATTCAAATGGAGGTGCCTGACCCGGGGCTGCTGTGTGGGGCAGGGGTGGGCAGTTCTGGTCCTGGAGGGCCGGTGTGTGTGTGCACGTTTTTGTTTCCACCAGTTACTCTGACTAAATGAGCTAATTGGCTACATACACCAACACTGGTTCACTCGTAGATTAGTTCACAGTAATGCATCTCATTTAGGGACACAGGAACAGTCTTTGGCTGTCATTCGTTCACTTATCAAGAAATGTGGGCGACATGTCAGATGGCGTAAATATTAGGGGTAATTAAATAATTAGGGGCAGAAGTTGGCATGGAGACCAGAAACAGTTACGGCCCCCGTTGCCCACCTCTGGTGTGGGGGGATCAGCCGCGGTTCCTGCCCGCTGTGGGTGTCTCTCCTCCCGCTGCGTCTACACACGTCTCTCTGTGGGGCGCCGCCAGCGGGCTAACTGGCTCAGCTTTCGGCCAATCGGGGCCATTTCAAACCCCTCTTCCACAGTCCTGGCCACTGATGGATCTGCCTTCCCTGCATGGGAACAGCTTTTCCCTCCGGGATCAGCGTCCAAAGGGGTGAGAGTTCCCATCCTGAATCGTTGTCGTTTCATTAGCCCGTGATCTGACGCTACTCCGGGCTTCTCCGATAAGCTGGCAAACGGCAGTATAATTCTGTCTTTGTGTTCCTGTGTGAAGTGTGTGTCACTGTGGCTGACAGTCACAGCTGTAGAATAATTCATTGTTTGCGTCGTGTGAGGCTTTTGTTGTCGAGGGGAAATGGGGAGGAAACGAATGTGTGACTTTTTGTGCGATGTGAAGGCTTCTCCCACCTCGTTTGGTGTCCGCGGGATACATACACAGATGAGGTGACAGCGGTGCCAGAAAGTGACATCACTTCCTGTCTCTTAGTGAAGTCCCCTGCAATGTAGCCACACTCTTGGCATGATATTTTAGTTACTCTCTTCCTAAAACAGAAAATATAGGATTCCTCAGTATCCCTTACCTAACCTTTTTTTTTGGGGGGGTGTGGGGGGGGGGCTGTATTGCACAGTTTTAATTTGCAAGAGATAAAATTAGGAGTTCTGTTCTCATGAGTATTATTAGCTATTTAAAGATTAGTCTCTGGATATAAATCAGACCACTGTTTGGATGTTAATTCTTGCCTTCAAGCGAGGAAAGGGATGCAGTGATGTTCGTGCAGTGAAGGTAGAATCAGAGCTTTTGATCAAACGAGGAAGAGGAAGACTAGGGTGGGGCTTCTTCCTCCCTGCTGGAGAGTATGATAGCAGTCCTCAGCAGCTCAGCCTGTGAGCCCTGAGATTCCAGGTCGGTCTGTAGACTGATCTGAGATCAGGTTTTGCATGAACATGCAGGTTACGTTACAGGCATTTTGCATCACAGACAGGTTGTGCTGGGGGGAGTGGCGGGGGGTGGGGGCGGGGCGGGGTTGGGTTGGCATAACTGTCCTTATTCTCTCTTTCCATTTCTCTCTCTCTCTCCCGTAGCTACTTTTATCCCATCCAACTGAAATTTATATTCACTCTCCCTCCCTCACCCTCTTTCTTTCTCTCTCCCGCCTCTGTCTCTGTAAGATGGCGGTATAAATCTTGCTGTCTCATTCACTCCACACACACACACACACACACACACATAGACAGAGACACACAGGCTCTGAGTGCTGTAAGGGCAAGCCAGGCCCCCGTGGAATACCTGAAACTAGAGCAGAGTGGGAACTGGGAAGGAAGTGGAGGATTCTGGGATAGCCGCCAGTGCCGAAGCTCGAGAATGCACAGGGTGGCTTTGACCAGCTCTTTAACCCTTTCAGGCGTGAGATCACAAATATGTGATTAGAATGTTCTTAACTGAACATTCTAATGCTGATGATGTAACAATCACTGCTGGTAACTGAAAGCAACAGAGTTCTAGAACACTGACTTAGACAACATGGCTGTACTAGGCTAATTGTTTTGGCTGCTATGTTGCTGTGCTGTAGTCACTGGCAAATCCCAAGTTTAGGTTCGGCAGCCAACAGTTTGAAGAGTTTCCCATTACAGACGGGATAGTGTGCTGTGGCAGTACTGCAGCTCTCCTCTCTGATTGGGTCTGAGTGGGAACACTCATCCAATCACAGCAAAGGATGCCCGGGTCAAGCCCAAGTACACCCTCAAAAAACAGCTCGCTGGTTTAAGGATGGCTATTTAATAAATGTTGCGTTTAAACTATAAAAAATATATGTAATGAATTTAAGAAAAATAGAGCATGTGCCTAAATTATTATTTTTATTTTTTTTGTAAGGATTGCGGGTGACCAAACAGCACACAGGTGTGGTGAACTGACAGGTAGACAGCCTGATGCAGGGTGATAGAATGGCCCCAGGTGCTGGACTGTACCTGCATGCACCTGCGTATGGGGCACACCGCCCCCCCTCGTCCGAACCGTAGCGGTAGCAGCAGCGGAAAACAGAACACAAATCTTGAAAAGAGGACAGGCAGTGTTCGGGAAAAAAAACAAGCAATTACACATATTGTATTGCCTCATTAAGCAGAGCCTTGAGCATGAAAAACAGAACAATAAAACCGCACTTAATACAGTCCCAATCTACTGCCTGAGACACAAAGTACAATGGAACAAACGTGAACTACTACAGTATTTACAGAAGCGTGCTTTGCTATTTGGTCAGGCAAGATATCGGGGAAGAGGTCCAAATTCAATGCAACAGATTAGCTTGACTGCCTGCGTGTGCTTATATCTTCATACTGAGGAGGCAAGAAACCCCGCCCCCCTAGCCTTCTGTAGACGCCCCCAGCGGGAAAGGCCCAGAACCTTTTGTAGTCCTCGCGCATGGCTGGCCTTCTGTCAATCAAAAAACAACAGGCCAATCAAAAGGCAGGCAATCTGAGCTGTCAACGTTTCCCCTCCTCCCCATTTACAGTTAGATTCACTTTCACTCGCCTGTCCATCATCCCTCATGGAAATGGCATATATACTGCAATATATTGTGAATATATGTACCTACGTTGGGTGTTCCATGTCCTGGTCTTGCGGATGCAGTGTGGTGTGTTTGGCAGTGGGGTGGAGGGGATTGGGGGGGGGGGTAATAATTTGTATGCAGCGCAGCCATTCCACCGAGTCCTCTGCTTGCTGTTCCCTCTCCTTCCCCTCGTTTGTCCTCTTTTCACCTCCTCTGTCGCTCCCTCTCTCCGCTCATCTCTCTGTTCTCTCTCTGTCGCTCCCCCTCTCTGTCCCTCTCTCTCTCTCTCCCTCTTGTTCTCTTCCCTGACAGCTGCAGGTCTTTGAAGCTTCAGTCCAGCAGCTTGATTCTGTATGTTTAGTTGAAGGTGCTGCGTGTGCATGTGTGTGAGTGTTTGTATGTATATGCGTGTGTGTATGTTTGTATGTATGTATATGCATGAGTGTGTGTATGTGTGTGCATGTGTGTGTATGTATGTATGTATGTGTGTGAGTGTGTGTATGTATGCACGTATGTGTGTGTATGTATGTGTCTATTTGTGTGTTTGTGCATAAGTAAGTAATTATTTATTTGTGCAGCACCTTTCAAAACCAGGGTTACAAAGCGCTTCAAAATAAAACACCTAAATTTGAACACCTAACACCACATAAATAACATCACATAGATAAGAGCTCAGGAACTAGGAAAAGCAAGAGAATAAAATCTGGTCGTGATTTTGTGTCCAAAGGAAGATTTGTTCCGAAGTTTCCGGGCACAAACAGTGAACGCACAGTTCCCCCTCTAGATTTAACTGTGTCCTGGGGAGAAGCAGCAGCCCTTGTGTGTCCATTAGGTGGGTGTACTTCAGAGGGGCTTGTGCCCAAACTGTGATTAAAAAGCCAGGTAGTTTAGCAGCCCACTGACCCCCCTTCCCCCCCCCCCAACTGGTACTTGCCAAGACCCAACCTAATTTGTGATTGGCCAGGACCAGCCATAACCGACCGAACAATTTGCCAACCTACGTTGCAGCTGCAAGGCTAATGGGCGTTCAGTCATGACACAACCACTTTTCTACCTATAGCTAGATCAGTGTTTCACACTCATCGATTACGACATCAAAAAAACAAATAATGTCTGCCCCACCGATCATCATCATATCGACCTCCATCACCGAATCTGTGATTGCCCAGGACCAGATCTCATCTGTGATTGCCCAGGACCAGATCTCATCTGTGATTGCCCAGGACCAGATCTCATCTGTGATTGCCCAGGACCAGATCTCATCCGTGATTGCCCAAGACCTGTCCTGAGATACAGACTCTTTGTGTGGTGCATTAAGGTCACTGGTCAACACACCTAATAGTGCTGGTGCCGTCGCCCCACCTCTTCCCTACACCCTGTAAATCTGCAGAGGGGGATGCAGCAGCAGCTCCCCGCCGCGCGGCTCTGTCGAACACAAAGCAGTCGTGAGGTAAAGCTAATGGGGAATGGATTTGCTGCAGCCGTTTCTCTGTGAGGTGGGAGCTGGGAACTGGAGGAGGCTTCACAGTCCCTCGATAATTACTGGCGTTCTGAAGCTGTTTCTCCTTTTTTCTCCCCCCTGTCCTGCGAGATCCAAAGCCCCTTGAGTCTACATGACTGTGCTGCCGTTAGCTGTGAAGCCGGCCGATTTAGCTAATCCTCTTTCAGTCCTCTCTGTCACTGAGAACCGATTCTCCGTCTCGCGTTTTAATGCTCACTTCTTTATTTTGGAAAGCTGTTCCGCCATTTTTTTGGGGAAAAGAAAATTGTGTCAGTTGGTATTAAATATGTGACAGTTTGGCTTAGAAGCCAAGAAGCCTGGCAGCCCAGGAGGGGGACGCTAGCCAAACCGTCTCCGTTCCTGATTTGATTTCTTTAAATGATAGTAATTTAGCAGTGGCTCATGCCCAGAGTGACTTGCAGTGTGAGAGAGCGTAAGTGCATTCCTCTGATTAATATGAGCAGCGGCGCCAGACCTGGCTGATCGCATTCCCAGACAAGAGTCCATAGATGCTACATTAGCGTTGCCAGATTTATGAGTGTCAAAACTGGACAATGTGTTCAGCGGGAAGCTTATAACGGTAAAGGAGTTTGACGAGTTTGGGAGCTGCAGTAAGTGACAGCTGACAGGTTGGGGGGCTAGGGGGTGGTGGTCGCTATCGCTGTTAATATTTTGTGGAGGCAGCTATCGGAACGGAACCGGGATCGGGATTGGTTGAGATGCCAATTGATTACAAACAGACGGTATTCCATATTTTGTTTTGTCTTTCAAGTAAGAATAAATATCTGCATCAGAATTAGCCTAATGTTTTTTTTCCCCCACAATTTCATATTACGGTGACCTAGTTTGCTCCAGAATAGACTAAGAACAGCACGTGCGCCCGTTTCTGCAAACGTGTGCAGTCGCAATCCACGTTTTGCAGTTTCTCATAAAATGTTCGCCAATTCAGCAGAAAACCTTCCCTGGTCCGTCACCGCCGAATTTCTTGGGCAGAACGCAGGTTTGGTTCCTTCGGGAATTTAAAACGGACAAAGGGACGTTTTCCTACCACAATGCTGGCAGCAGAAGTATTTCGATTGACCTCTTTTCGCTTTTAAAGTCTGCGTGTAGACGTGCTCGGAATTTGGCCGCTGCATCGTCTGATGCTTTCGCCGAGAGGTTGTCCTGAATTGCCCTACGATTAGATGTACAGGACTTATTTCTCAGTAATTCAATTAGAATGCGATTTCATTCATTTTCGATTGAGTTTCAATATGCAATTGAATAGATTTTTGTTTACATATGATTTGTATTTATAGGCACATATAGGGTTTTTACGTTTTTACTGAACGGACAGCATATAGGCATTACTAATATTTAAGTATTATTTTGTGGGTGTTACATTTACAAAGCTTCACGTTTGTGTTTTTTTCCATTCCAGTCATCGCACAAGAAGCTTCCAGGCAGGAAAAAAATATTCTTACTTTTATTTTAATTTTTTGATTCGCTAGATTCCTGCAACGTGCGGTTTCGTTCATGTCGAGGGATTGACTAAGTAAAGGTTTCTTGAGGTACGTTTTGAGTCCGATGTATCGGAGGCTGAAATGCCAGCGCAGCCAGTGGAGCGAGTGCGTTGCGATGCGAGACACGCTTTCTCTTGTCGATGTCACTAGAGAGGGACGTCCCAGCTGATGCTGGTTGCTGCGCAACACGGACCGAGGGAGGAGGGAGGGGAGTGGCTAAATCCCGAGAAACAGTTGTCAGAGCCCGTGCCTGCTGCGTGCATGCGCGCGCGCGCCTCTTACGAGTGCTCCGCCGCGAAGCGAAGAAAGAAGGATCCTGGTGTGAGTCGCGCTTTTGGCGTCTTCTGCGGATTTCAAGACTAATGTGCCCCGATTTTTGAAACACTCTCCCCCGGCGGATTAAGTAGGAAAGGTGGTGGAGAATTACATTGCCCAGCACCACCTGTTGTGACTGTGCATTTGAGGAAAGGGGGGGCACCCTGGGAGTGGATGTCTTCAGCGGATGGTGGCTTGGTCAGCGTTGCCGGGACCCAGGGGATAGATGAGCCCCTCTCAGTGAGCGTCAGGGTGAGATCCAGCATTGTACTGGGGGTGTGGGTTCGGTTCTGCCCTTCTGAAAGAAAAAGCAACTGTGCAGCTTGGTTAAGTCCATTGTGTCCCATCCCCTTGTCTTTAACATCCCCCTTTTTTTGGGGGGTGGGGGGGTTGACCCCAAACTGGCGGGTATTGTAATGGGATTAATCTGTGGCTCGGTTTTGTTGGTGGGGGTGGGGGGTAGTGGCATGGGGGTGTTGTTGATGAGCAGTTGAGGTCGATCAGAGTTGGTGGATTGCAGGTGGAGAGAGAGGGAGAGAGAGAGAGAGAAAGAGAGTGAGGGCAAAGAAAGACAGGAGATAGAAAGCATGAAATCAAGGTAGAGAGAGAGAGAGAGAGGGAGTAGAGGGAAGATATAAATCAGCAATGAACGAGTGATAGAGGGAGAGTTTGAGAGAGAAAGGGAGAGAAAGGGAGCTTCGCTGGGCTAACTAAATGCATACTTTCTGCTAAGGCAGTTCCTGATGTTGGTGTAAAGAGGGGGGTTGTGTAGTGTGTGTATTAGCTCAGAGAGATAGCGAGCTTTCACCTGGACCTGCACAATAGACTGGCCTATGATAGGGCCAGCACTAATCCTCACTGTCAGATGCAGGTTTTAGGCCAATTGATTTTTTTTGAAGGTCGATGCTGTGTTTTTAAAGCAAATAGTGAGTTGGAACTTCTGTAACTGAGCAGTTCTTGGTAAGTTTTTTTTTTCTGATGGGGGGTTGGGGCTGGCATGGTGTGTTTGTGTGGTTATGGGTATATATAACCTCGACTAGAATAACCAGATTATCCATTGACTTAGTACAGGATGAATGTCTGGTAATCCATTGAGAGAAAAAAGGTGCGGCTTCATTCTAATGTTAATCTGTGTGTGTGTGTGTGTGTGTGCGTGTGTGTGTTTGTTTGTTTACCTATGGGTGTTTGTTTGTATGTATGCATATGTGCTTGTATTTTTGTTTGTGTGTATGTGTGTGTGTGCATGTGTGTGTGAGTGTGGGTTTAAGAGGAACTTTTTCCTTATAAAAGAACTGAGTTCTCTGCTTGAAGCTTCCCTTCATTCTCACTTACAATAATACTGCCTGGAACTAAGGAGTAGTCTGAGATATTGCAGAAGTGTGTGTTTGTGTGTGTGTGATTGTGTGTGAGTGTGCGTGTGTATGTTGTCGTGTGTGTGTGTGCTTGTGCGTGTGTGTGTGATTGTGTGTGTGTGTGTGTGTGTGTGTGTGTTTGTGTGTATGTGTGTGCGTATGTGATTGTGTGTGTGTGTGTATGTTATCGTGTGTGTGTGTGATTGTGTGTGTGTGTGTGTGCGTGTGTATGTTATCGTGTGTGTGTGTGATTGTGCGTGTGTGTGTGTGTTTGAGAGATAGAGTGTGTTCTGAGTGCAGTGGTGGTACATTCACAGATGCTTAGACTCGCCCCTCTCTGCTCTCTATTAAGCGTTTTTTTTTGTCTCCTTGCTGTTGAAGCCGAAACAATTTCAGTTGGACGGCTCTTCTGAAGAGCCGCTAAGGGGGCGTGATCAAGCACAGCGCTGCGGTGGCGGGCGTCCTGTACCGTAACGTACCGCTGGAACCTGGTCAATAAAGAGAGAGGACTGAATATCTGCTCAGCCTGTAGGATCTGTGGAGCAGTGCTCTGACGCGGTGAGCCTGTAGGATCTGTGGAGCAGTGCTCTGACGCGGTGAGCCTGTAGAATCTGTGGAGCAGTGCTCTGACGCGGTGAGCCTGTAGGATCTGTGGAGCAGTGCTCTGACGCGGTGAGCCTGTAGAATCTGTGGAGCAGTGCTCTGACGCGGTGAGCCTGTAGGATCTGTGGAGCAGTGCTCTGAAGTGGTGAGCCTGTAGGATCTGTGGAGTAGTGCTCTGAAGTGGTGAGCCTGTAGGATCTGTGGAGCAGTGCTCTGACGGTGAGCCTGTAGGATCTGTGGAGTAGTGCTCTGAAGTGGTCAGCCTGTAGGATCTGTGGAGCAGTGCTCTGACGGTGAGCCTGTAGAATCTGTGGAGCAGTGCTCTGATCTGGTGAGCCTGTAGGATCTGTGGAGCAGTGCTCTGACTGCGTGAGCCTGTAGGATCTGTGGAGCAGTGCTCTGACGGGTGAGCCTGTAGGATCTGTGGAGTAGTGCTCTGAGTGGTCAGCCTGTAGGATCTGTGGAGCAGTGCTCTGACGCGTGAGCCTGTGGATCTTTTGGGCACGTGCTCTGAAGTGGTCAGCCTGTGGGATCTGTGGAGCAGTGCTCTAAGTGGTCAGCCTGTAGGATCGGGCAGTGCTCTGACGGTGAGCCTGTAGGATCTGTGGAGCAGTGCTCTGACGCGTGAGCCTGTAGGATCTGTGGAGCAGTGCTCTGACGCGGTGAGCCTGTAGGATCTGTGGAGCAGTGCTCTGCGCGGTGAGCCTGTAGGATCTGTGGAGTAGTGCTCTGACGTGGTGAGCCTGTAGGATCTGTGGAGTAGTGCTCTGACATGGTGAGCCTGTAGGATCTGTGGAGCAGTGGACTGAATATCGTGGTGAGCCTGTAGGATCTGTGGAGTAGTGCTCTGACGCGGTGAGCCTGTAGGATCTGTGGAGCAGTGCTCTGACGCGGTGAGCCTGTAGAATCTGTGGAGCAGTGCTCTGACGCGGTGAGCCTGTAGGATCTGTGGAGCAGTGCTCTGACGCGGTCAGCCTGTAGGATCTGTGGAGCAGTGCTCTGACGCGGTCAGCCTGTAGGATCTGTGGAGTAGTGCTCTGACGTGGTCAGTCTGTAGGATCTGTGGAGCAGTGCTCTGACATGGTGAGCCTGTAGGATCTGTGGAGCAGTGCTCTGTCGCGGTGAGCCTGTAGGATCTGTGGAGCAGTGCTCTGTCGCGGTGAGCCTGTAGGATCTGTGGAGCAGTGCTCTGACGCGGTGAGCCTGTAGAATCTGTGGAGCAGTGCTCTGTCGCGGTGAGCCTGTAGGATCTGTGGAGCAGTGCTCTGACATGGTGAGCCTGTAGAATCTGTGGAGCAGTGCTCTGACGTGGTCGGTGTGCGATGTCCGTTTTCCGTTCACACAGAAGTGGACACGGGTTGCACGGCAACGGCAGTAAGTGGGCCAGTCTGAAGGAATTTGACATGTATGCCGCCGGTTGCAACTGGTAGGGCCAGTACACGCACGGGGGTTGGGTCGGGGGGGGTGGAGGCGAGGAGTTAGAACGAAGGATTTAAGTTCAAACTTCGCAGCCGTGATTGGTCGGTTGGTCGAAGGTGGGGGGGTGGGAGCTGGAGTTCCAGGGGAGGGGCCCTCTGAGGTTTGAACGGCGCCTGCTGTGAAATGACGCCAGAGAAAAGTGTTCCGTTGTCGGGTAAAGGTCAGGCGAGAATGCGGAGAGAGGAGAGAGAAGAGGGAGGGAGGGAGGGAGGGAGGGAGGGGAGCCCATTGAAATTCCTCCCCACCCGCTCTCTTGCAGTCCCGCTGATCCTCATTGTTTTCGGCTGGGTCGGCAGGGCTGGGTGGCTGATTAAACAGGAACGGCGGGGGACCGGGGGGGTGGGGGGGTGGGGGGGGGGGCACGGTCGCTGCGGTTAATGGGCTGGAGTGTGTGAAACGGGACCGTGGGGATCCAGCGGTCACGCGGACGGTCCCGAGAGACCAGGGCGGGGCTGTTAGCACAACACGGCGTGAGAACACGTATGTACACACACTCTCTCACACAACAGGGGTGTTCAGACGGCTCAGACCCAACACACACGCACGCGTGCACACACTGTCTGCCACCACACACATTCATGTACGCACACTCTCACTGGAACCATACACACACACACACACTATTCTGGGGCAATAGGGGTAAATGAGGTAAGCTCTTGGAATGCTAACAGTCCTTTGATACTTAAAGAAAGCAGGTAGGCACTTAGGTTCTATTTTAAACAGGAATAACATGATCAAATTATTCTGTGCAGAGGGAGAGAAAGGTGGGTGGGGGTGGGGGTGGGGGTTTGGGGTGGGGGGGGGCTAATTTGCCTGGAATAAGTTTATTTCACTGAGAGAGTGGGAGACCGCATCCCCCCCCCACAATCCAGCCTGTTCTTCAGAGATGCAGCGAGATCCCATTCACCTCAAAAAAACAAAAAAAAAACAACGAACCCTCGTCGAGTATCACCTTCCTCTTCCTGTGCTGACTTGCGTAGACTGCAGTGGTTTTTTCTCTTTTCTTCTGGCACATCAAACGAGCCCCCCCCCCAGAGCTTTCAGACGAAAACACTTCGGTAATTAATGCCTGCGAACAGAAAGTCCCCAAAATCTCTCTCATCATCTTGTTTGATACAAAGCAAAGAATACCAGGGTGAAGTGCAGACTGTCAGCTTTAATTCATTGCTGGGGTCAATTTAAAAGTAGGTAATTGTATCATGACAGGAGGGTTAAATGAGTAAGCGGATGCTTCAAAGGAACCTATGGCTTCAATCAGGGTACTTACATCCATATCGAGGCGATCCATGTAGGAATTACAGCCCTTTTGTTTTTTTACATATTCCCCTTTTTTTAGGGGACCAAAAGTAATTGGACAACTGGCTGCTGAGCTGAATCTTGGCCGGTTGTGTGTTGTCGCATCATTAGTTCACGCACAAGAAAGCTCCCAAAAGACCTCGCGTTGATTCTAGGTGTGGCAGATGCATATACCTACGAAAAAAAGGATTGTAAATCGCATAAAATATTCTCACCGTTGATCTACTGTGATTTATATTCCACCTTAGCCAAATATAATGCTCCTGCCCTGCGTGCTGATGGCTTTCTGGTCCGCCCTTCACGTTGGGACCGCGGGGACCGTCCTGGAATAACTCTTTCCGTTGCACGGCGTGTAAACAAACGCCATTGGGCGTTCCTCCTCTCTGTCTTCAGGAACAGCGCGTGTCTCCGAGGGCCACTCCCTCTCCTGCTCATTTCTGTGCTTCCACAGCACCCAGGCTTGGCTACAGCAGGGCTCTCCTCCTCTCATCTCCCCCTACTGACTAATCTCAGAATTACAGCGCGTTCGAAATTCTGCCGTTGGGGTTTCTCGCCCCGAGCGAAGTCTTGGACGAACGTAACTCCTGCACTGCACAAATTGCAGTGTCCCCTGTGAAGTTGCGCATCACTCTGTTGCTTAATTTTGCACTGCATTGGCAGTACACGGCTAGGCTCCGCCCTCAAGTCACCTGGCGCAGGTGTGTGGCCCCACCCCACCAGCTCTGCGTGGAGGACGCTGGTCTCGATCTCGTGACCGACTGAACAAACCGGCGGGAACTTTTGAGGGTCGAGCTTTGTGTTTCTGGCGGCTCCTGGTCCCTACAGCACACTTCCACAGCACACCCCCCAGAGAGGGAAACTCTATATATATATATATATATATATATATATCCTTGCGTTTATATAGCACCTTTCCGAATGCTCAAAGTGCTTTACAGTGAAGGGGAACTCACCTCACCCACCACCAATGTGGACCAGGGCGGTTAAGCTCACGCATTAAGAGACGCTCGCTGCAGTAGGAGGGTGATTGCGGTTATATCGCTTGGGTCGCGGGATGCAAGTGTTCTGCCACCGTCCCCTACCCCAACTGCTCGAGGACGCGAGGCCATGAGCCTGGTGCGCAATAACTGCATCCATTCCAAGAACCAGCGGGGGCCTTAGAGGAATCCTGCCCTTTTGTTTGGGCCTCCATTCAGGGCATGTGATGCGGTTATTATCACTGGCAATCCAGGAGAGAGAGAGAGAGAGAAAGAGAGAGAGGAACGGCCTAAAAGCAGGAATCAGATTTATCGAGCTGGTTTAAAGCGGGTTGTGGGTGTGGGTGGGGGATGGGGGGGGGTTTACGGGGCTGTTGGTCCAGTTGGGCTTGAAAGGGGGGGGACTGGGGGTCCGGGGCGTGAGAACTAACAGTCCGGGCCGTAACTCAGGGATGTAATGGAGCCGCATTGATTGGTGGGGTGCTGTAAATATTACACTGGGCCTCTGCAAATGGAGGCGGGCACGGGAGGGGGGGGTGGGGCGGGTGGACAGACGGACCGGGACACGGTCCGGGACCCGACCCAGGAGAGACAGAGACAGCGCCCCCTCCCAAATACCTCATCCAGGTCTCAGGAAGACTACGCTCAGCATGTTAGTGCCTTCAGTTCTGTAGGCCACGTGGTCTTCATTCCTGGTCCTGGAGAGCCACAGGATCTGCTGGGTTCTGTTGTTGTTACTCGGGCACTTAACTGATCAATTAAAGCGATCGATTACACAGCTGACTCACCTCACCTGGTTATCTGGGACTGAATTGGTTGCTGATATTAAGGTGAAAATAAAAACACAGCAGACCCCACGGCCCACCAGGATCAGGAGTGAAGACCACTGCTGTAGGGGACTGACCGTTAATGTAAAAACCTAGTCTGAGTCCTGGGCTGCTGTCCGCATCACTGGTCTGACTTTCCGGAATGTTCTACTGCTCTCGGTGATAGCTGGGTCAACTGACAGAAAGTTTGCTGGCAGTAATGCGTGCTTTTGGGCCTTCAGAAGATAAAGCCAATGTCTATTTGCATTAAGCTGGCTTAGGCGAGATTAGACCCTTATTCTATTTGCATTTCTGTCTTTTCTGTTCATTGGAAAGAGAATAGAAACTGTCCTTGACACGGTTCTTCTGTTTGTCCTGCAGTGACTTCTAAGACAGAACTGTGTGCCTGAGCCTGTGTGGTATCAGGTTTTATCTCGACACATTTCTCAAGCTTTTATTTCGTACAACTGGCATTGGCTATAATGCTTTCACTCCCAATGCTATAGTAGCTGTAGCAGTAGGGAGTAATCTTTATTTTTTTTATGGAAGTGGATTGATCATCCAGTAAAAAGCCATGCGGTTTTTATTCATTCTATAAAATACTTACGCATTTAAATATGAGAAATGTATTTCAGATGTCAAAATAAACTGCGGATAAGAAAACTGCATCAGTAAATACTGGTTTACATTGCTCTCCAGGTTATTGTAAAATTGAGTTTGAAATCTGTACGCATGAGATTTAGAGTGGCCGTTGTCGTGGTTACAGGAGGGCGTGGCGGGGCTGGTCCGGCCGCTGGTCATGTGCACGCGGTCGTACCCGGGGTGTCAGCTGTACCCCGAGGAGGAGGGGCCCCGGGACCGCGACGCCCAGGAGTCCGACATGGACAGCGCCCCCGGCTCGGACGCCTCCGACGGCGGGCTGTCCCACGACAAGGAGGACGGCCTCGGGGGCTTCTTCCTGCCCGGCAACAGGTGAGCTGCCCCCCTGTGATTGGCTGTCCTCGCTTGACGGACACCCTAGAGAGGACGGAAGCCCCGCCCAAGTTCCCGCCCCGAGCCTGAGATCCCGGCAGGATGTGAATATATAAAGCTTGAGAAAATCATCCAAACTACTCATTTTTTATGTTTCGTTAGACCAGAGATATCTACTGGTTGTGTGCATTAATTTCACTGCTGAAATTTAGATTAAATAAGGAAAATGAGAAAAAAAATTAACATTTCCAACCCCAAATGGTCCATTTTAACATCTGTCTGTTTCAATGCTGGGTGGGACTTTGGTCCTTTCTATGGGTGACCTTCTCCCGGAGTACCCTATGATTGTGAGCTGGTCAGCATGCAGAATTATGTCTATCATTAATATTTTATGATGTACGATTTATATTTAATTTATATTTAATAAATTCCTGTAATGTAAATGCCTGTAATGTAATTTATATGTATTGGCCAAGTAAGCATGAAGATATAAATAATGAATATGCTTCCATCTGCACATACAGATGGCTGTTTCCTCGTTAAACCTTCAATAGAAAAACATCTATCCATGTAAACTAGCATGTTGTTACCTCATAATTAAATATTGATAATTATTTGTTCATTTATTATTGTTAATGTTTCATTAATTAAATTATCCACTATCTAATACTGACAAATAGATTCACATATGGGCATCAGGAGGTTGTGGGCTTAATTTATTATATTACATTATACTGTATTTTTGTAAGAGAAACTGTTTGGTTTTACAGAAACAGTGATTTTTGTGGCGTTGTCTGTGCTTGTCCCTATTTTATCCACAGTTCTGGTCACCTGATCCCCTCTGTGACTTCGGCACGCTCCTCTGCCTCCCTCCTGTCCAATGAGGAGCAGTTTGAGGACTACGGGGAGGGCGAGGACGTGGACTTCACTCCCAGCAGCCCCTGCCCCGACGAGGAGATGCACACCAACGGGTACTCTGACCTGGGCTCCTCCGTGCCCTCCAGGTGAGCGCGCGTTCACCTGCTCACTCACTCACTCACTCACTCACTCACCCACCCACTCACTCACTCACTCACTCACTCACCCACCTGCTCACTCACTCACTCACTCACCCACCCACTCACTCACTCACTCACCCACCTGCTCACTCACTCACTCACTCACCCACTCATTCACACATTCACTCACTCACTCATATTCACTCACTCACTCACTCACTCACTCACTCACTCACTCACTCACACATTCACTAACTCACTCACTCACTCACCCACTCACTCACTCACCCACTCATTCACACATTCACTCACTCCCTCATATTCACTCACCCACTCACTCACTCATGTTCATTCGCTCATTCATGCTCTCATTCATTCACTTACCCTCTCCCTCCCTCATATTCACTCACTCATTCATTCACTCACCCACTCATTCACACATTCACTCACTCCCCCATTCACTCCCCCACTCATTTATGTACTCACGAGCTCACTTCCTCATTTACTTACTAATCACTCATTCATCCTCTCACACACCAACTCATCCACTAGATTCACGTCATTCATCCACACACTCATTCATACATTCACTTACTCATTAACCAAAATCATCCACTTACCCACTCACTCACTCACTACTCCACTTATTTACTCACTATTTTACTTAATCACTCATTCACACTTTCACTGACTGAATTCACATGCTCATTCATGCACTCACTCACTCGTTCACTCTTTTAGTCCCTCATTCACACATTCATACTTTCATTCACTCACTGTCTTACTCATCCACTCTCTTATTCATTCATTCACTCATTCATTCGCACTCAGTAAGTAACTCCCTCACTTAGTCGCTCACTCATTTATCCTGTCACACTCGCGGTCGGTGCTGCGTGGGCTCTCTCTGGCTGGTTACGGCTTCCTGGGCTAATCTCATTTAAACGCTAAATGAACGTTACGCAATGTGCCCTGTGTGCTCCCTGCGAGCCCCATTAGCCCTTCAGTACAGGCTGTTCCCCTGCAGCTCATCCCTTCTGCTCCAAAGCTGATTACCGTGGTAACCGTCCCGTGAGAAATACCCCCCTAGGCCACTTAAGGAAGCCATTACCTGCACTTTCACATGTTTGATTGATTGATCAATTTTATTTGATCATTTTTAAAAAGAAAAAAACATGCATCTGAAGCAAGCTTCTCATGCACATTATTTTTTTTTTAACTATCAAGGATAGGCACAATAAAGCTAATAGCTTATTTCCATTGTGGTCCTTTTTTGGAAGGGGGTACTGTAATGTAGCTTCTGGCTATTAGGGGACAGACAATTCTAATCTCTAAGTGAGGGAAATCAAGGTGTGTGTGTGTTAACTGTGTGTGTGTGTGTGTTAATGGTGTGAGTGTGTGTGTGTGTGTTAACAGTGTGTGTGTGTTAACGGTGTGAGTGTGTGTGTGTGTTAACAGTGTGTGTGTGTGTGTGTATGTGTGTGTGTATATACATGTGTTAATGGTGTGAGTGTGTGTGTGTGTGTGTGTTAATGGTGTGTGTGTGTGTTAACAGTGCGTGTGTCCTTTGCAGTGCGGGCCACACCCCACAGAAGATGCGGCACCTGTACTCCTCGGAGCCGCTGGACGTGTACTGCTCCCAGTGCTGCAAGAAGGTCAACCTGCTCAACGACCTGGAGGCGCGGCTCAAGAACCTGCGAGCCAACAGGTAACGAGCAGCGCACCTGTCAGCAGACCCCCCGCTGACAAGCCACGCCTTGGGCGGGCCTAGTGTCGGGCCATCACCAGCAAATTGTCACGGAAGGTATTTGGGCAGACACCGACATAAAAAGCCAAAAGTGAGAACCAAAGAAATTTTAAAAAGAGACTTAAAAACAGACATCCACATAAACACTAAATTGGCACTAAATTGAACAAAACATGAATTCTAGAAAACTGTTAATACTGTAGATTTAAAGAGATTTGAAAGACATTGTGATTTGGAACAGGGAAAAAAAACCACAAAAACTCGCCCGAAGTCTCCTGGCCCGCACGCAGGTTCTGTCCCTGTTGTTGCTGACTCCGCATCTCTGTAAAATCCCATTAGGAGCTGCTGGTTATGCAATGAGTTTCCTGCTGTGGGACCTGGCCTCCTCACGGGGTGACGTCTGAGTGCCTTGGCCTTTAGCGGTTTACAGGGGTGGCGGTTTTTCCGGCTTTAAACGGCGTAAATCCCACCGCTCAGGTGCTCTCCCGCGTGTTCCGTAGCCATGGTAACGCTGCGGTGGTTTGGTACTGTCAGAGTCGTAGCCAGGCAACACTGCGGTGGGTTTGGTACTGTCAGACTTGTAGCCAGGGTAACACTGCGGTGGTTAGGTACTGTCAGACTCGTAGCCATGGTAACACTGCGGTGGGTTTGGTACTGTCGGACTCGTAGCCAGGCAACACTGCGATGGGTTTGGTACTGTCGGACTCGTAGCCAGGCAACACTGCGGTGGTTTGGTACTGTCAGACTCGTAGCCAGGCAACACTGCGGTGGGTTTGGTACTGACAGAGTCGTAGCCATGGCAACACTGCGGTGGGTTTGGTACTGTCGGACTCGTAGCCAGGCAACACTGCGGTGGCTTTGGTACTGTCGGACTCGTAGCCAGGCAACACTGCGGTGGGTTTGGTACTGTCAGAGACGTATCCATGGCAACACTGCGGTGGGTTTGGTACTGTCGGACTCGTAGCCAGGCAACACTGCGGTGGGTTTGGTACTGTCGGACTCGCTCGCCGGCTCATCTTGCATTCCGCTGGGGCCCGCTGTAACCGCCTCAGGCCCTCAAACCAAATGGGCCGAGAATCAAATATCAAAGGAAGAGGAAGACCGTTGCTATGGCAGCACCGTTCCTTCCTAGTCTGACTGCTGGGTGAACCGTGGAGCTGAGGGAAATCTTGGAGGAGTGAAGCAACACAACTCGCAGGGGGGCGGGGGGACGAGGGGGCTAGGGTGTTTTAGGGGTACAGGAGGGGTAGAAGGTCTATCGAGGGGGCTGATTGGAACTCTGAAGGTGTCCGTTTGGGATTTAGACTGAATAAGGGTGTATAAACGCTGCTGTTGAGATGCTGCTGGTTTATCATAGTGTCACATGTTTACAGCCTGCGTTTATTGTGCATTGTTAGTCAGAGCTTGTGTATTGTTTCCCTGTTGTGTATTTTTTTTAGAAAGGTGTTACTGGTTTGGGGTTCGTTATTGGCGTGTGATGTCAGGGTTCATACCAATAACGTGTGAGATATGAGGTGTTGGGGTGCAGATATTGGTGTGAGATGTGCATTTTAGAATTTTATAGGTTTAGTCGAGTACTTGTCTATACTTCTTAAAGAGGTCAGAACAGCAGAATCATTGGCCATTTTCCAATGTTGAACTGTAGCCCACCTTCTTCAGACAGCATCATGGTTCCCTTCCTATTTAAAAACCTGATGCTGAGGCCATCATGTGTGGAGCTTAGCGGTTTGGGAGTGTGATCCTGGGGCACATTGTGCAGTTCAGCGGTTTGGGAGTCACCGCCATTTTCTTCTTCCGATCCGCGCTGCAGCTGATGCTGTGGCTTATTCCGGGCTAATCCTGGTTTTCTCTGCAGATGAGCTCCGTAGGGAAGACTGTGGAGTTCTGGGGAAAAGGGAGGAGGGAGAGGAGCCCACGCAGAGATGAAAGAGTGAGAGAGAGGGCAGGAGAGGAGAGGAAGGAGAGGATGAGGAAATATTGACTTTGGGAATGGGGGGGGAAGGAGGGATTGAAGTGGTTGAAGAGAGGAGGGAGCGAAAGTCAAGCATTGAAAGAGAGAAAGTAATGACCTTAAAATGAGTGGGTGATGGTAGGCTCGGACAGAGAGAGAGAGAGAGCGGGTGCAGAGCAGATGGATAGAGAGATGGAAAGCATAACTGTTCACGCCGACTGTGTGCGCGAGGCTGATCATGTGACTAACACTCAGCCACCTCAGCTCAGCGCGTCTAATAATACTGGCGCTTGTGTGAACAGAGAAGATAGAGACAGAAGACAGAGAGACACTGGGTGTGTGTGTGTATGTGTGTGTGATATATATATATATATATAGAGAGTGAGGGAGAGGCGTGCGTGCGTGTGTGCGTGTGTGTGTGATATATATATAGAGAGAGAGGGAGTGTGCGTGTGTGTGTGTGTTGTGTGTGTGTGTGTGTGTGATATATATATATATATATATATAAGAGAGAAGAGAGAGAGAGAGAGAGAGAGGAGAGAGTGAGAGAGAGAGTGTGCGTGTGTGTGTGTGTGTGTGTGTGTGTGTGGGGCAGACATGACAGAGATATTCCGTGTGGGTGTCCATGCGTGATGGAAAGTGAGAGGTGTGTGTGTGTGTGTGTGTCAAAGAGAGAGAGTGCATGTTTTCCCACTCCTTTCTTATTAATTATAAAGCACACAAACCTTGCACAAGTGCAGATATAACTCAACACAGACGCACACACACGCACACCGTGTTGACAAAAGACAAGCCTCCTCAGATAGAGGGGTTTAGCTGAAAATGTGAGACCCTCTTCGCGTGCGAGGAGGAAATGCAGTCCATCTTCCTGTCTGAAAAAGATGAAGGTTTATGAAATATGTAAATGTGATATTATTATCTCTCTTTGTTTTGCAGCCCAAGCAGGAAAATATCCAGTACTGCCTTTGGAAGGTAGGCCTCTTACCCTCCTGTTGTCTGTTTGTTCATTTGTGTGGTGCCAGTGTTCATTCTCAGCTCTTGTGTATATGGTGTGTGTGTGTGTGTGTCTGTGTGTGTATACGGTGTGTGTGTAACAGACTCTGTTCTCCTGTCTGCAGGCAGCTCTTCCACCACAGTAACTTCAGCAGCAGTAATGGCAGCACGGAGGACCTGTTCAGGGACAGCATCGACTCCTGTGACGTGGACATCACTGAGAAGGTACAGCACTGCACCCCAACATCACAGCACTGCACCCCAACACTCTTTTCAGACTCTGTGATGCTCCTACATTTGACACAAGCAAAGACTTTTTTGGTCTGGTTTAAGAGCTGGACAAATTTTAGATGTTGATTAGAGTACAGATTTTGGCTAAAGAAATAACTGATAACTGATTTCACGGTTCATTTTTAATCTGAACCCAAATCAGCCACTTGCAAATGACCGCATTGCGGTGTAATTACCATTCTTAACATTCCACTTTTTTGCGTTTACTTTTTGCCAAAAATTTGCCTCCCTGTTTGATGCTGTTAATGAAAGAGCCAATGAAAGTACTCATGACACAGATGGCAAATACTGTTGATGCAGATTTGACTTATTTTACTTCACAGAACCATAGAGTTTCGGTTAGCAAACAAAAAAAACCAGCAGGTCTGAGGGTCTATCTCCAGGCAGTGGAGCCCCTACTGGAGACAGTGGGTAATCGCAGTTAGTCAGGAGAGCTATATGCTCTGCGTGTTGGTGTTCCTGTGTCTTTGCTTGTGTATTTCCAGAGCTTGCTGGTCCACACAGGGTCAATGTTGGGTTGAACTTCAGGGTCAGACGTTCAGAACTCTTAGCACTGAAAATATGTTAAATGGGACACATTGACTCTGATGATCTTAAATACATTTTTTTTTCTGCTCAGTCTGGTGCAAACTGACTCTCAACCCTCTCTTTCTGTGTCTCTCTCTCTCTGTCTACCCCCTCCCCCCCCCACACACACACACGCACACACACACACACACACATATACAAACACACAGGTGACTTACCTGGAGAAGAAGGTGACAGAGCTTGAGAATGACAGTCTGGCAAACGGGGATCTGAAGTCTAAGTTAAAGCAGGAAAACACACAGCTGGTGCACAGGTAACACACACACACACACACACACACTGAAACACACACACTCTCTCTCACACACACACACAGACTCACACACACTCACACACACTCTCACACTCACACACTCACTCACACACACTCACACACACACTCACACACGCACACACACACACACAGACTCACACACACACACACTCACACACTCTCACACATGTACACTCACACCCTCACACACTCTCTGACACACACACAGACTCACACACACACTCACACACACACACTCTCACACTCACACACACACACTCTCACACTCACACGCTCCCTCACACACTCACTCACACACTCACACACACACTCACACTCACACACACACTCTCACACTCACACACACACACTCTCACACGCTCACACACACACTCACACACACACTCTCACACTCACACACACACACACACACACTCACACTCACACTCATTGTGTGTGTGTGTGTGTGTGTGCGCAGGGTGCATGAGCTGGAGGAGCAGATTAAAGATCAGGAGACGCGGGCGGAGCAGGTGTTGGAGGAGGAGCTGAAGCGGCACAGGGAGGCCTACAGCAAGATGGAGCGCGACAAGATAGCGGAGATAGAGCTGCTTAGCAACAGGTACCGACACCGCCAAAACAACACAGCCAATAACTACACTGCTAAAACAGTACCGCTAATAACCACACTGCTAACCACAACTTTTCTAAAACAACATCGCTACTAATGATACTGCTAACCCCAACACCGCTATTCAGAACACTGATAATCACAACAGTGCTAATTTCAACATTGTTAAAACATTGATAAAAAATTACACCACTAAATACAACACTGCTGAAAACAACAGCTCTAAAACAATCCTAAAAGCAACACCAGTAAGAGCATCGACCATTAAAATCAACATTGCTAAAAACAACCCCGCTTTTAACAACACCGTTGAAAACAACACCAGTAAGAACAACACTGTCTATACCAGCACTCTTAAAGCCAAGACTGCTCGGATCGATAATGGAATGGAGGGACACACAGCATTCTAACAGCACAGTACAGTGGGTAGTGCCACAGTGGATACTCTGTGTAGCACAGGCAGCACAGGGATTCTGTGAAAGCTGTGCCACATCTCTTTCTCTCTCTCTCCCTCCCAGGGTCCAGCAGCTAGAGGAGGAGAACGGAGAGATGAAAATAAACGTGTGCAGGCTGAAGTCTCAGACGGAGAAGCTGGATCAGGTGGGTTGTTCGGTCATGTTCGCACCCTTTTTAAACACGCGCGCGCACGTGCACACAGTCGTGCACGTGGCCTCCTAGGCGTGTTAGGATGAGTCATTCACCGACACCTTCGGTGTGAGCTGCACCCTCCGGAGAACACTAATAGAGCAGAGTTTTAGGGTGTGAAACCCTCTGAACTCCTGTCAGGTAAATGCTGAAACTTCTGCAGGCTGACTGAACACTAGGTTCAATAGATCACTGCACGAACACAGGCATGGTTATAACTGTAATGTATACTTTGATTGAACCCTATATTCAGCAGTTCACTGAGTGAACAGAGTAATGGCTATAACTGTAATATTATAAACACTGACTGAACTCTGAGATTACTGAGTGGATGCAGACAGGGTATTAACACTGTAGTATAAATGTAATATAATGGGTTATAACACTGTAATATACATGTAATATAAAGGGTTATAACACTAATATAAATGTAATATAAAGAGTTATAACACAGTAATATAAATGTGATATAAAGTGTTATAATGCTGTAATATAAAGTGTAATAACGCTGTAATACAGTGAATAAGGGGCTGAATGAGAGCGCTCTTTCCCCCAGGAGAAGCAGCGAATGACGGATAAGCTGGAGGACACCAGCCTGCGGCTGAAGGATGAGATGGATCTGTACAGGAAGATGATGGACAAGCTGTGGCAGAACAGACACCAGTTTCAGAAAGAGAGGGAGGCCATGCAGGAGGTGAGAATCACACATGCACGCATGCACACACACACGCACTCACACACTCACACACACACACAGACACATGCACACACACACACACGCACATGCAGGAGGCATGCACACACACACACACACTCACACTTACACAGACACATGCACACACATACACACACAGACACATGCACTCACATGCACACATACACACACTCACATGCACACGTGCACATACATACACACACACTCGCACATGCACACACAGGAGGCATGCGCACACATACACACGTACATACACGCACACACAAACATATGTCCACACATGCATACATACACACACACACACACAAATTGCTCCTATCTCTAATTTATGTCATTTCAAACGCAGGTTCCCACCTAGAATCTCGTCCAACAACAACATAAAAGATTAGTAATTTTAGTGATCGTAAATTTGAAGATGGCATTGTGATGGCAATTTAAGGATGTAGTGTGAATATTAAGTTAATATTAATTAATATTGATTTTGAGGATGGGAATTTGAATATTGGGGGCAGTTTGAGGACACTAGTATGAACATTAATGGTGGTTTGAAGACAGTATTGAGAATATTAACGGAGATTTGAGTATGGTAGTAACGATGGATATTAATGGCAGTTTGAAGACAGTAGGGTGAACATTAACGGCGCTCTTGTCTGCGCAGCTGATAGAGGACCTGCGCAGGGAGCTGGAGCACCTGCAGCTTTTTAAACTGGAGACGGAGAACCCCGGCCAGGGGCGTGGCCTCTCGGAGTATAACGCCAAGGCCCGCGAGATCGAGCTGGAGCATGAGGTCAAGCGCCTCAAACAGGTGGGAGCAATACTGCACCCTGTTACTCCTACACTGTGTCTGTCCCACTGATGCTGTTACACAGACTATTACACTGAGACTTTTACACTGGGACTCTTATACTCAGACTGTTGCAGTGAGACTATTACACTGGGACTGTTACACTGGGACTGTTACACTGGGACTGTTACACTGAGACTGTTACACTGAGACTATTACACTGGGGCTGTTACAATGAGAATATTATTCTCATAGACTGTTACATGCTGCTGGTACAGTAATACTGTTACACCTGAGACCCTGTTATTGTTACACTGAAGGTGTTACACAGTCACAGTTACACTCTTGCACACAAATCCACTGAACTGAACAGGTAGGAGCGGATCTGTGCGGAGCCGACACCCTGTGTTTGCCTGTGCAGTATCCGAGATGCGCAGAGCACTTTCTTCACCTGTGCAGGACCTCAGAGACACAGCACCCTGTGTTCGCCTGTGCAGGACCTCAGCTTGAAAGTGCCTCAGGGCCCAGTCCTCGGCCCCTCACTCTAGTGTCTGCTTTGTCTGCCGCAGAACTTTGTTCCCAAGGTTACCCCCCCTGAATTCCAGCACCTGGTGTCTGCAGGGGCGTGGCCTCTGCCTCCCGGGATGGTAAACAGCCTGCTTCCTTTCGTAGCGCTGTGCTTTTAACCACTAACAACGGCACCAGCCCGCTGCGAATGGGGTTCGGTGTGAGAGGCGAACTCGGAAAACTCGCCGGTTTTGTGCGCCTTGCTTTAGGTCACCGTACTCAGTCCTCACGCAGTAACTCCTCAGTAACACTGTGTTCTCTGCGGTAGAGCTAGCCTTGTGCTACGTAGGCTGCTGATCGCCTGCCGCAGTGCGTCTGCCAGACACAATGTACCCAGAGCGGCTTGTGAATGACATTATAGTGCCTTTGCCCTTAACACTCGTGTGATAATGTGTAATATTGTGTCATTTTGTTCAGGCATGACTGTTTCAGTTTTTTCCACAAACCATTTCTGTGTCTCTACTGGTTTATCTGTCTCCTTACTACATGTTCTAAACTGTGAGAGACGTGGGTCAAATAACTATTTGAAATACTTCAGTCCTTTTGCCACCAGTAAAACGTGGCTAAAAAATGAAATGTGGGGTTAAAATTTGGTATGAGTCAGTGGGAGTGGGGAGGGCATGATGAAGGAGGAGGGCGCAGGGCGCCCCCTGTCTGTCAGACAGGTGTACGGCAATCAAGCCTCCTCTGGTCCCCCTTGTCCCCAGCTGTGCCCATGTCCTGCCCTGGCCCCACCCCCAATCCTGCAATGGTCACGCCCCTGTCCTGCCTTGGCCCCACCCCCAGGCTGACCATTCTCTACCCCGTACCCCCCCCCTCACCCCCCATGACCCCCCCTTTCCCCCGTCCTGCAGGAGAACCACAAACTGCGGGACCAGAACGACGACCTGAACGGTCAGATCCTCAGCCTCAGCCTGTACGAGGCCAAGAACCTGTTCGCCACGCAGACCAAGGCCCAGTCGCTGGCTGCCGAAATCGACAACGCGTCCCGCGACGAGGTGAGGGGGCGGGGCGAAGGATGACACCTCACGGGGGGGCGGTTGGGGGACAGGGTGGACGCAGGAGTCCAGACTAGGACCTGCATTTTACAAATCCAGTGTTTGAGTTTGCCCTATTTTATTATGACCTCAGGCCCATTGTAGTAGGATGTAGTTTACTTATGTTCCACAAGGGGGCAGCATTGTTTACTTTTTGTAGGCTTACAAACTCTACATTACATTACAAATCACGTAGCAAACACTCGTAATGTATAATTGTGGAGACAGCCCTATATTAAGCCAGAATGTCCTGTATTTCAGCCAAGAATGGCTTGTCCTGTACCGGACACCATTTGTCCGTTGTATAGTGCTTTGTTAACATACCAAATTTGGTAAGTTTCATTTAGTTTGCTACCGTAGAGAATCTGTTGTATGATGTTCCAAATCATATGATTTTTTTAATGACGTGGCCACAGCTGATGGACGCCCTGAAGGAGCAGGAAGAGATTAATTTCCGCCTCCGGCAGTACATGGACAAGATCATCCTGGCCATCCTGGACCACAACCCCTCCATCCTGGAAATCAAGCACTAGGAAGAGGAGCCACATCTTTTACATAGCGCCCCCTGCTGCTCGGGGGTGTGAACTGCCCCGGTCACCTGGAACTAAAGTCATTCTGTGTTTACAAGAGAAGCTTACGTATACTGTAGAAATCTATGAATCACAATTTGTCTTTTATTCCTCTTTTCTCAAAATGTTACATATATATATATATTTTCTGTTTTGTAACTGTAGTGTAAAAAAAAAAAAACAAGATTAGACATGACTGGAAAACTATTATGACTAGAAAGTAATATATTTTAGAGTCGTGATCCTGGAATGAAAAAAGTGTATCTTAGTCACAATATGGGAACAGAATACATACTACCTCTGAGTATGTAGGTACAGTGATATACGAACCTGCCGTGTATTTATGAGGGAAAAGCAATCTTCTATGGGAATGTATATGAGAACCTCCCTGACTGACCATTATAACCGGCAGTGACTGGGCTGTCAGTCATTGAGAGCTGACCATAGAGAGGGCGGGAGGGAGCGAGTGGGTGGAGTCTGAATGTACGTCGTTTGGGAAGGCGATGGCATGTGGAATAGCATGAAGCGGGAACGTGGGTGGAAGATCCCGGTTTGTCATTTACGTCAGGAGGCTTTGGTGGTCAGGTTTTGTGTGGATTTGCTGTCGTTTTTTGGGTCGGTCTGCCCCCCCGAACAGAAAAGAGGGACAGCGGAGACGTGGAGGGGTTTGATGTAGCACCGGGACAGGAGGGCAAGGTCGCCTTAAAATGACGGGAGCCAGACCGAATGACGGTTTAAAGCAGGGGTCCGCAGTCTTATCCAGAAAGGGCCGGTCGACATTACCCAGAATGCTGCAGGACTCTCCCACCTGTCACTCTTACTGAGGACACACTTTTAAAGCAGGGGTCCTCGGTCTTATCCAGAAAGGGCCAGTGCGGGTGCAGGCTTTCGTTCCAACCAATCAGGGTCCTTAGCAACGACTCCAGTGTTTGATTAGTAGAATCAGGTGTGTCACCGCTTGGTTGGAATGGAAGCATGCACCCGCACTGGTCCATTCTGGATAAGACAGAGGACCCCTGCTTTAAAAGTGCCTCCTCGGTAAGAATGACACGTGGGAGAGTCCTGCAGCATTATGGGTAATCGTGACTTACCCACTTCACTGGACAAAGACTTAAGGGTGTACCTGACCGAGTTTTGGAACTTGAGAAGCCAGCAGTGAGTGAGGGTGTTACTCCGGATTGAAGAGACAGAGTGTGAACGAAAGTGAAGTGAAATAAGGTTCAGGTGAGAGAGAACGTTACGTTGTTGAAGTAGATTTTGTGAAGACCAGACCCGAAGGTCTCACCCGGGACTTGGCGTTAAGCTACGGGTGTGTTCTCATGTTTGGTTTCCTCAGCCTCAAACCTGCTAGCCGCGGCGCGGGAGATGCCGTCCACGGGAAGGCGCCTGAGTTTTGCGTAACGTGGCGAGCGGATTTTGGGGTAAATTTGTCGAACACTGCCGATTTAAAGGATAGGGAGACTGCGGAGTCCCGTTGTCCAGGGCGACGGGCCCTGTCCCGTACCTGACCCTCGCAGCGGAGGGTAACCGCGGAGCAGAGCCGCCGATCGTCCCATCGCTAAAAATAATGAGCTATTTAACGTCCAAGCACAAGATTTATTTTTTCATTTGTGAACCCAGTAGATGTGAATGTATGAAATGAGAGAATATATATTTATGGCACTGTTATACGTAGTTACATGTACACAGAAATAGGACTGGAATGATGGCTTTTTTTTTTTTGGGGAAGGGTTACAGTTTGTTTTGTGTTTAAAAAGGATGGGAGGGAAAGAGGGAGAGAGAAACATTTATTTTTCACAGAGATCTATGTTGGAGAGTGTTAAAGTGAGAGAGTTTCACTTGGGGGGGGGCGGGAGGGCAGGGGGGCGGAGTAACCACAGCACCCTTGGACAGGAAGTTGCTGGATCAGTGGAGGACATTGTGGCCTTCATTTAATTCAATCACAATTTGTCCTTAACTTTGACTTTAAAATAAATGCAGGTGTTCGTTGCCCCAACCCCCACAGTGTGGGTAAAAGTTTAAAACTCCAGGAAGGGGCAGATCTTGACTGAATGCAGGCAGTCAGGGCTAGAACTTGGTCTCTCTGCCAGTGGGGTAATGAGACGTAGTTTGACAGTGAGTCAGATACGTTCCCCGTATCAGTGAAGAAAAACCTGTGCGCATTAGTCGTGACAGCCTGCGCTTGCTTGCGGCTCCCTCTGGTGGACAAACAGGGCGGTGCGGTCGAATGGCCGAACTGATTTTCTGCTTTGCCATGGAAACGCACGGTCCAATCACTTCGGGGCAGCTGATGCAAGTGTTGCCAGTCCCGGTCTAACGGAACGGACTTGTTCAATTACGAACGCCGTAAGCCCAAAGCCCCAAATTCAAGGCTTTACAAGACATGAGCCGTGTTCACGAAGCGTCTCTGAGCCAGCAGTACTGATCTAGGATCAGCATCTCCCTGCCCATATTGTAACATTACTTTACATTACATTTTATTTGACAGATTCTTTCACCCAAAGCGACATACGATAAGTGAAGGTTGTAGGAACAACTGCAGAACGCAGGTCAGTCGAGGTACAATTCTCATTAAGTATCACTTATCCGTAGCCATGAACATAAAGTCTGGTTCACACAGTAACCGTAGACTAAGTCAGTAAAGTCATGGCAAGTCATAAATTAGAAGTGAGGCATGATTTACTAGAGATAAAGAGCTACAACATCAAGACGAAGATACAAGTGCACTATGAAAGTGCTGGAAGATCCAGACACAAACGATACATGAGTGATGCTCGATTTGGAGTAACCCTGCAGAGGAGTAGTGTTAGAGTCAGTCAAGGGCATTATCCCCGTAACGTTATCTATTATGAGCCAGAAGGCTGAACTGATCCTAGATCAGCTCTACTACTACCAAGAGACTCTTGGTGAATACCTGTCCTGTGCTCACCTGTATTGCTGTGAGCAATGGAGGTCATTTTATCAGGGTGGGACATACAGCAACATCCCCTCCAGGTAGCCCAGGTGCTGTGGATACAGGCTGTGGGTGGACCCTGTGCTGCTGACAAAGCTTCAAAGGGGCAGAGGTGGGCAACGAGGGAGGGCCGTGTCTGATCCTGGTTTTCATGCCGAATTAATTAATGCCGTGATTACTTAAATTAGCCCTCGCATTTACGCCGTCTGACATTTTAGCTACACTTCTTGACAAGCGCATGACTGACAGCTGAAGACTGTTCTTGTGTCCCCAGTGCGAAACGCGCTACTGTGATCTAATCTACAAGCGAACCAGTGTCGGTCCATACAGCCAGTTAGCTCCTTTAGCCAGGGTAACTGGTGGAAACAAAAAAACCTGCAGACACACTGCCCCTCCTGAACTGGAATTGCCCCACCCCTGTTCTAGAGAAACTCATTTATTAAATTTAGTGGAATATAATAATTAATAAAATAATGCTAATCCCTTTTATGTGTGTACAGAGTGTATGGGTGGTATGAGCCCTGTGAAATGGAAATGCTTGTAAAATAACAAATGTCACCTCGCATTTTGACTTCGGGTCATGTCAGTTCATCAGTTGTGTTTGACACAGTATTTGGAAAAGAAGGTTGTAATTAGGGAGAAGTACAATAATAGCCAACTGCTGTAAACTGTGTTCTCCACTGTATCAGAGTTAGTTTTGCGTCCTTGCACAGATCCAAGGTTTGTTAGCACGTTGTTCTTTTTTTTTCTTCTTCTTCTTCTTCTGGTGTTTGTGCCTTTGTGTCTGAGCTAGTGTCTGTTTTTGTGTCTTTCCCCCCCCCCCCCTAATGGTTTCCTTTCAAGAAGGCTTTTTGTTTTGTAAATTTTTTTGCTTTCTAATATGCGTCTGGACACTTTTCATGAATTTGTAAATGTTGTACAGAAAGTGCAGAGATTAGTTTTAGTGTCACTCATCTCACTTTTAAAGAGCGAATTTAAAAACGTCTTTTTTACAGTTTTATGAGGAAAATGCTAGCGTCTTACTTGTGCTACTGAAGGGTGTACAGCACGTCTTTTAACCTGTATCACTATATGATAACTTGTATCACTATATGATAACTTGTATCACTATATGATAAAGCGTTGTTTAACCTCTCGTCGGCCATTGGTGCTGGTTTTGTTCTTGTCTGTGTTACGACTTCAGTGATCGTGTGTCGCGGTCTTTTTTTTTTCAATTTTTGTTTGACTGGAATTCCTTTGCGTTTGATGTGCTTGGGTTTCTCTAGGAAAGCTCTCTTTGTCATGCTCAGTCCCTTTCAGAAAGTAATAATGGAACCACTTTCCATCCATCTTTACAAGTCCAGCAAATACCAAGCTTTTGTGGAAATGTTACATAAAATACATTAAAATATGAAATACAGATTTTTTTTGTGTGTATCAAAGTACTGTATCTGATTTGAAACCATTACATCGCTCGCAGTGCTTTATGGGATGTGTAGTTCATTCCCTCCTTTAAAAAGTTAAGTACACAGTACATTTGCCTTTTTTTGTTGTTGTTTTTTTGGCTCTGAATCATTTTTATAATGTCATGATTCATCTCGTAGCTGGATGGTTCATGACTGAAAACGTCAGACCAAGTCACATGACCATTCAGGAAGTGCATGCCACCATCGCCCTAAATTGTTTGTTAGGGCGATTAATGGTCCCAAAAGCACCACTCTCGCCAGCTCTTTGTTTGGGTTACTGAACGGTGAATGCGTCAGGTGTTCCAAAATGAGCCCTGACAGGTTGATACAAGCTGCTGCCTGACCTGTTTTGAACGAAAGAAAGAAAAAGAAAGAAAAAGAGAAGTGGAACATATCGTCGTTCAGTCGTGGGTCATGGTTTTCCCAGAGCAAAGTCGGATGCCAGTTTAGGTTTTGATTGATTGAGTTACATTCAGCTGGAGGGTGGGGTCAAAGCAGACATGCTGTTCACTCTGGCGTAAATAAATTTGTGAGTGTGTGTGTGTGTGTGTATGCGTATGTGTGTGTGTGTGCCTGTGAGTGTGTGCGTTTTCACGTGTGTGCACCAGATTGGAGAAGCTAGCGCTCCTTACGGGTTTTGGTTCCATACGTTGTCATCGGTGAAATGCCATCAGTCTAAATCATTTCCCTACTCTCCCTCCCTTGCTGAAGACTGGCAGGACTCGTCTCTCTGTGGGCTCAGCACAGAGACCTAGTCGCCTACATCACCGAAAGCTCTGGTTCCGCCCAGAGACCAGCGCCAGACAGACAGACAGACAGACAGACAGATGACTCCGCTCGGGTCCAGGCACAGTGCGTTCTGCTCCACCGGACGACGTGTTCCATGCACACATCGCTGTTATGCTCTATGTAGCATTTAACAGCCAAAATAAATGAGTCACCATCAGAACCAGTGGACCTCCCTCCCTTTCAGCTGTTGGGTGTGGCTGTGGCTGTATTGCACACTCCTCTTAGGCCACTAGGTGGCAGTGTGCATCTATTTTAATCTCTCTCTATACACGCCTGCAGTATTTCATTAATACTGCAGGCGCTGTACTGTTCCCGTGATCACTCTGAAGGATGGCCACTGGCCCTTTTATGGATGCATAAGCATTGTGCTTTAGGTGCATCAAGGTGCTTTGGAGTTACCTGAAGTGTATTTACTTGCTGTAGATCACAAACCCACACATGCCCTACACATACCACTGTAGATCTGGTGGGTCGTCAGAAGCTTTTGTAAATGTTAAAAATATCTTCCATTGTATGCTAAAATTGAGGTATTATTAAATAGTGTAGTATCCCTTTAAATGGTCTCGTGCTGGTGAGTCCAGCTTGCCAGAGAGCCTGAGAGGAACGTTAGCCTGTGATTGGCTTCTGCTCCTTCGTATGGTCTCTCAGCCCTGTCGCTCAGAAAAATACTTTTTTTTTTTGTATTTTTATTTGTTTGTTTGGGCAATAATCACCATATTTATACGTATCAAAGTCTGATTTTGCTGACTGTAAGCTGATCAGGCAAAAGTTGCCACTGGAAGATTTTGGGTGGTAGTCCTGACATGATCACTATGGATTTGTTCTTTGCTCAGACCTGTTCACTATTCTGTGATTAACTGTAATGCAGTGTGTAGAACTGTCCACTAGGGGGTACTGTTGTGCAGTGCCATTACTCAGCATTGCTTGCCGTCGGTCTGAGTTCACCCGTGCTGTGATTGGCGGACTGGAAACACAGGCAGATTTGAGTGTCTGGGTCGCGGTGTTGGACATAATGAGGCGCTGACGAACTGGAATACCTCAGCTTAATGACAGGAGTGTGACAAAATGCTCGTATAAAATGGCTCATAGCAATGTAAGCTGCCGCAGTTAAATGTGGGTGGATTCGCTTGTTATCTGACTCCACAGCCTGAAATACCTTTTTGAGAAGTTTCTGAGTTCTGGAAGTAATTGTACTTTGTGAGTCTTAAAAAGCATGAGTCAGTTGAACACAAATGGAAATACGTCCTTGTGACTGTGCCTCAGGTCTCACAGGTAACCCAAGGTCACCACGTTTTCGGCTTTCTGTGGCCGAAAGCGCCTTTTTCCGTTCGTTTTCTGGGTGTGTGAAGTCACCCTGTGACCGGCTGTGATCGCTGCCCGTTATTATTACCGATACTGTGTTTGATTCCACAACACGGGTACTCTCTGTTCCCTGGTCTTTGTTTCAGGATGTATGAGCATTTAAGCGGCCCTGGGCGTGACTGAGATTTGACTGGTCATATTTAGCACAGGGGTGGGTGGTCACTAGGTTACTGGGTGTATTTGCTGTCTGTTGTGTGTATTTAGGGTGATTTTGAGGTCTGTCATGTGTAGTTAGGGTGTGTGTAGTCAGTAGGTTACTGGGTGTATTTGAGGTCTTTGTTGTGTGTAGTGCATGGTGTGGGTAGTCACTTGGTTACTGGATGTATTTGAGGTCTTTATAGAGGTACAGGGCGTGGGTATGGAGGTCTTTATAGAGGTACAGAGCATGGGTATAGAGGTACAGGGCGTGGGTATGGAGGTCTTTATAGAGGTACAGGGCGTGGGTATGGAGGTCTTTATAGAGGTACAGGGCGTGGGTATGGAGGTATTTATAGAGGTACAGGGTGTGGGTACGGAGCTGCAGCCGTCCCTCTGATCGGCCGGTGGAACCCCCGGGTCTTCATTCCCGCGATCGTTTCGCGTCCCGACTTGCACCCTCCCACGGCCCCAGGAACGCCATTTTTCACCACAGCTGTCTGCACTCGGGGGGGCTACCCAGACCCCATACTTCACATTCTTTTTATCTTTCGAAAACAAGTTTTTTCTTCTCAACCCGTCCCGTCCCCGTTGTGTTTTCGCGAGAGGTAGAGTCAGAGTCTGTCGCCCGCGAGGAGCGAGGGTGTGACTCAGAGGCCGCGTTCAGCCTGAGTCTGGAGACCCGTAGAGCTGCCAAGGACTCACCACCCCACATTGCACTGAGCTTCAGATCTGCCGCAAACATCTGTGAGCCCTGCTGAAAAGCTCTAGCTAAGACCAGCTGGGATTCTGAGCTGGTCTAAACTGGTCTAAACTGGCCTTAACGGGTCTTAACTGAACTTAACTGATCATAGCTGGTCAGTTGCAGGTCATGGCTCGTTAAGCTGGTAGAATGAGCCAGTGGCCAAGCCAGTGGACTAGCTGACTATAGGCTGGTCAGCTGTTGATCAACCACAAGCGTGGAAAACACAGCTTGACCAGTTTAGGCTTGTTTAACCTGGAATCGTCAGAGATTAAGGTTTCAAATTAAAAGATAGAGAGATACTCAGAGCCAATGGCAGCCAGGAGAGGACTTGTCTTTTAAAAGGTATGTAGACATGTTCACCTGCACTGCTGTTTACCTGTATGAGAAATGGGCCAAACCAAGAAGTGCTTTACGTCTGTCGATGTTGGATTTCCCATCTCTTATACCTGGATTTAATCAAATCCGCCAATCAATATTTAGCCAATATAATCATACCCAGATTGATCTGGTACCATAGTCTGGGAGAGCTGTGACTTCCCTTTAGATGTCTTGGCACTTCTGAGTGAAGCCAGGCCTGACATGTTGTTGTAGTTCTGCTCCAGATTAGCCGAAGGCTGCTTAAAGTAAAAGAAAACCCTTAAAATACATGCATGTTCTTTGGCTCGCGGTCAACCTCGCTATCCTTGGAAAATATATTTCAGATCACACACACACGCATACATACATTCATATGCACACCCACAAGACACACGCATACTTGCACATACATACATACAAACAAACACACACACCCATACATTCATACATGTATATGCACACTCACACAGACACACAAATACTTGCACATACATACAGACATATACACACACACACACACACACACACATACACATCCATACATACATACATGCATATGCACACACACACACACAGACACACGCATACTTGCACATAAATTCAGACATACACACACACACACACGCACACACAAACATACACAAATTGATTTTACTGTGTGCTCTTGTACTCTCTCTCCCATTGGCTGATTGTTCTGAGCGACGGGTAATTGATTTCTCTCTGCCGCTCTTCCAGCCTTCAGCCTCTTGCGAGTCTCTCTGGATAAACGGCTGGATGTGAGTGTGCGCTGTGAGGCTATTTATAATGCCGGCCATGCTACAAGGGCCCGGTTCCGCTCAGCAGATACAGGCTGGTAATGTAGCGTGCGAGCGCTACATTGTGGGCGGCGTTCTGGGGCGCTAGCACGCTGTCTGGGGGAGGCGGGGCTGAGGAAAGGGGCGGAGCTCCTTGTCACTGAGCATCATGAGCAAGGGGGGGGGCAACTCCTTGTTGTTGACCTCCTTCCTTCCTCTGAACAGCCCGGGGATTCAGGGGGGGGGGGGGTGGTGGGATGAAGGGTTTGGAGCACTGCGGCCTGTCCCAGTTTACACCTCCCTCTGCAGGGCACTCCACCCCCCCGCACTCCTATCGCATACAGGTTCCTGAACAGCCAGCCTCCTCCCTGCCACCCCCCCAATGCCCCCCCAACCCCCCCACCGACAGCCCTGCGAAAAGCTCAAGAAATTGACCCAGAATCACATCCTATGGCCACATGGACAAACAGAGTGGTTCCGGGTCATCTATGGAGGAAGTAGCTCTGTAAGAGCGGCTTTCAAGGTGAGCAAAACTCACTGAAGGGTGCTGCACTTCCCACTTCTCCCTGCTTATCCGTTTGGAATCCTCTGCCGAATTTATTTACCTCTATGTCAGCGAGTGCATATTCACAAAGCAGTACAATGGAGATGCATTTCTGTTTTGGGTGTAATTTTCTATTGTTGGAGGTATTACTGAGTATAGCTCACAGTATAAACTGCACGAAAAGCATGCAAGCCCCATCATTATCAATTACAATAGTTACAATACTTTTGTTCAGTTCACTTTACCCGAAAGATGGCCTTGTTTTCTTATAGATCAGTGTTAATCAGTAAATGGAGGAATAGACTTTTTTAATGAGTGGTAGTGTGGAGCAAATAGTGACCTCTGCTGGTGAAATTGGGTAGCAGTGTACACTGGATATAGGGGTATTCAGAATTACTGTTATGCTGCTGGTCACCAGTTAAAGGGTCATCTGGACCAGCTGGATGCTAATGTGATGGGACTCTGTGGTGCAGGAGGTGCTGTCAGTCACTTGTAAATTTGGCCAAGGGCCCAGGTGCGACAGGGTCAGGGTCAGGGGGTCCGCACCCCTCCGTAGTTTCGTTGAGGCAGGGGGGGTCCCGTTACTTACAAAGGAACTCGTCTGCGCCAGGGAGCACTTCCAGGAAGCAAGAAGTCAGCAACTGGAAATGAGGTATCAGTTATCAGTTAAACCCCCCATACCCCCCTCTCCATATCTCCTTCCTTAAGCTATTTTTGTTGCAAATTTTGCATGGATGCTTGTCTACACGTACAGTACATGATACACATTATTGTAATATAAATGTGTGTCACTGGCTGACAACCATGATGTGGGGGGGGGGGTTTGGACAGACATCAGGACAGTGGGGGGGGGGTGGATGGGTATCCGGGGTTTGTCATAAACGGTGCTCGTGGAAACTGAACTGCATGCACCCGTCTCTGTTTCCCATGTCTCCTAGCTGTGTGTGTGTGTCATCGTCAGCTTGTGTTTCTTTGGGATATTTATAACCTCTGCATTACAGCAGGATCGCTTAGTGGCAGCTTTGACTGGCAACTGTAGAGTTGCTGATTCGAGCCCCTGGTGCGCATATAGGGATGTATGTGTGCTTGTATCTGGAGAGAGGTGGTTGAGCCGTTAACCCAAACATCTACCCCTGTCATCTCTCTCTCTCTCTCTCTCTCTCTCTCTCTCTCTCTCCCAACCCACTTCCAGCTTTTCTCTGGAAAGAGGATACTTGAAAAAGAGAGAAGCGCGTTCTCAAATGGACCTTCCCTGGTTAAATAAAGGATTCCATTTTTTTTTTTAATTCCATCACGGTCCCTGTCGTTTGTCGGTCCTTATAAACGAGCAGCGAATGAATCGGTTTTCTGCGTGATTTTCGCTCAGCGTGGGGATCAGCGTTCCCCAGCTTTCTTTCTTTTCTTCCGCAGCTGTAATTGTAACCATCCCACTCTTCTCTCCGAGTGTCGGAGGGCGCATGTGCGTGCGTGTGGGACGTGAGGGGTGCGCGTAGCTCGTCAGTTCAGTTCAATTCAATTCGATTTCAAAGAGCTTTATTGGCACGGAAGTAACGAAACGCAATATTGCCAAAATCGCAAAGCTGATGTACGTGAATGAAATACGATTTTTTTAACGTTTGATTGGTTACGACAGTGAGACGTGAGGCTCAGATTTCTGTTTAAGGTTTCCGGTTTTTAAAGTTTCTGCTTCTTTTTCTCGCTGCAAGCCAGCGACTGGCACGTGCGATGCGTGGCCTGCTCGGCCAGCCAAGAAGAATTATAAAGAGAAAAAAAATGAATCCCAAATTTCCTCATAGCCATTTTATGCCATGTGTTCCTTGCATGCTATTGATGATTAGCCCAGGCCCCCCCAGTCTAAATGTGGGCCCTGTCAGATTTAAACATAGTTCTCTGCTGTTGACTGTGCAGCTGGGGCAGTTTGTTGCCTAAAAAACACCTGGCTGGCCAGCGGAGGAGGGCTCCCCCTGTACAGCTGGGTTTCCTCCCCAGATTTCTACCCCTCACTGAGTTTTTTCTTGCCAACTTTTGCATATTTAAAAAAAATATATCTTTTACCTCACTTACCTCACCTCACTTTTTGGGGGTTCAGGCCTGATTTTCGCCCAGTTTTCTCTTCTGTTTCTCTGTAAAAAAAAAAAAAAAAGCGTCTTTGCGACAGTTCTCTGTAATAAAAAGCGCTAAATTGATAAACCAACTTTAATTGAAACTGAAAGACTGCAGGACTGGCTCTGGATATGGACCAGGTGAGGTGGCCGGATTCCCTGCTGGCTAAAAGCCTCCCTCTGTGAGCCATGCGGACGTGTTGCCTCTGATAAGCTTGGCCAGGGGGCGTGGCTAGGAATTCTGGGCCCCCTGAGAGAATATTGTTCTGGACCTCCCCTTTCATGAAAATAAAACAAATATGATTTTTTTTGGCTGTGAGCTCCCTTAACCTGTGGGCCCCTAGCGAGTGGGCCCCCCTTAACCTGTGGGCCCCTAGCGAGTGGGCCCCCATTAACCTGTGGGCTCCTAGCGAGTGGGCCCCCATTAACCTGTGGGCTCCTAGTGAGTGGGCCCCCATTAACCTGTGAGGTCCTAGCGAGTGGGCCCCCCTTAACCTGTGGGCCCCTAGCGAGTGGGCCCCCATTAACCTGTGGGCTCCTAGTGAGTGGGCCCCCCCTTAACCTGTGAGTTCCTAGTGAGCGGGCTCCCAATAAACGGTGGGCCCCTAGCGAGTGGGCCCCGCCTTACCCTGTGGGCCCCCAGCGATGGCCCTGAGTGTGGTCCCAGTCTGCAGTGGCACGGTTCAGCTTGGTCATTGTGCCTCAGCTGGAGGCAGTACCCTGTAAAATGTGAGCCTGGGGACCCATTATCCTGATTTTGAATGATTTATGTTCTTAGTGATTTCTGCGCTTAAACCGTGCAGCGTACACAATGTGCTGGAAATGAAGGTTTTTTCCAGAGGTTTGTTTTAAAAAGGTCTGTGTCAAAAATCAGAAATTTTGTGTGTGTATGTGTGTGTGTGTGTGTGTGTCTGTGTGTGCGTGTGCGTATATGTGTGTGTGTTTTCATGGATGCATGCGTGTGTGTGTGTGTGTGTGTGTGTGTGTGTATGCATGGGTGTGTGCGTGCGTGTGCATATATATGTGTGTGTGTTTTCATGGGTGCATGCATGTGTGTGTGTGTGTGTGTGTGTATGCATGGGTGTGTGTGCGTGCGTATGTGTGTCTGTGTGTGTGTGCGTGCGTATGTGTGTGTGTGTGCGTATATGTGTGTGTGTTTTCATGGGTGCATGCATGTGTGTGTGTGTATGCATGGGTGTGTGAGTGGGTGTGCGTATATGTGTGTGTGTTTTCATGGGTGCATGCATGTGTGTGTGTGTTTGTGTGTGTGTATGCATGGGTGCATGCATGTGTGTGTGTGTTTGTGTGTGTGTATGCATGGGTGTGTGTGCGTGCGTATGTGTGTCTGTGTGTGTGTGTGTGTGTGTGTGTATGCATGGGTGTGTGTGTGTGTGTGTGTGTGTGTATGCATGGGTGTGTGTGTGGGTGTGTGTGTGTGTGACTGTGTGTGTGTGTGTGTGTGTGCGTGCGAATGTGTGTGTGTGTGTGTGAGTGTGTGTGTGTGTGTGTGTGTGTGTGTGTGTGTCTGTGTGTGTGTGATTCCCGGCCTGTGCGGGCGTGTAGCTCAGCTCACTTTCCGCTCCGATGAGTCACACAAACGTGCCACACAGGAGCCCAGCCCAGGCCTGCTCTCCCAAACCCAAACCCAAACCCAAACCCCGCTCAGCCCAGGCCTGCTCTCCCAAACCCAAACCCAAACCCAATCCCCGCTCGGCGAGCAGGCAGACAGAGCAGATCAGCGCTGACCAGCGCCGGGCCCAGTAAATACAACATAAATGCTGAGCCAATCGAGGAAGCCGGAGATCTTCTCCTTTTCCCTTCTCTCGCCGGGACAGAATTCCCGTTCAGCCTTCCGCTCTGTATCCGGTTCCCGCTGCGGTTCCCTCTCCCGTCTCCAGCAGCGAGGAGGAACAGGCTAGCCTGGCGTTCCTGTCCGAACGGCCACATTTGTGGGGGAAGTAGAGAGGGAGGTGGGCGGAGGGGCAGCGAAGGCAGTTTTTTTTTAAAAAACGTAGCTCTCCGCACTCCCCCCTGTCATCATTACCGTAGAGTCGGCCAATGAGAGGGGAGCTCTGCTGTTGCCGGGTGACTGTGCCTCGTCCGGCCCGGAGTGCGGTGCCAGGCTGAGGTCAGGGTGGGTTTTGGGAAATGTGCTCCGTGGCCCGTGGGCTGTGCCCGTTTTGGCATTCCTGTCCGGCTCCCCCCCGGCCCCCCGCTCCCCCTCGCCCCCCCGCGCCCCCTCGCTCCCCCGCTCCCCCTCGCCCCCCCGCTTTCCCTGCTCGGACTGTAGGGGGGGAAAGGGGGCTGTGCTGGACCAGAGCCCAGATATTTCGGGCCTCTACCGGGTCACCGAGTTCCTTTTTTTGACGGGGGGGCGCGGATGGGGAACTCACCTCACCGATTACAGTGAGAGATTGAGGGAGACAGGTTGGGAATTCTGCGTCGGACGCCAGGGGAACCGTTGACCTGCCAGGATCTTGAATGACCGCAGCGAGTCATTATACACCTATAGCACTGCCCTCTGGAGTCCTCCTCTCATTATTTCCCATGAGCCCTCGCTCTCCCACACTCCCACTGTAAACAGTGCTAATCCTGGAGAGCCGCGGGGTCTGCTGGTTTTTGTAGCGACTCAGCGCTTTAAGCGGTTGATTACAGTCACATGACCTGGTTTCTTGGCTTTCGGCTGGCTGCCGATTTCAAGATGGAGGCTGAAATATTTTGCCCTGTGGATCTCTGGGACCAGGGAACCCCACTCCCACACGTTACTCTCTTTAGCCTGGAACAATGCTCCACATATAATATCATTTCCATTTAGACTTGTATGAATTCTCCATTGAGTGATTTTGTGGGTTATATTGAAAATGAGGAATAGAGGACAAGCATGATTTACAATCATAATAATATAATACCATAAAGAAATGTAACAGATGTGATTATGAGAAAAATGCGTGTATATATATATATGTATATAATGTTCCTGCAATGGTTGCAGTATTAGCAATAGTAATAAGTGTTTTACGTAATATTACATAATTGATTATTTCTCATTTTGTTGTTTCATAAAGTCATTACATGGGATTTTTTCCTACTGCTATACAAGTAAATCTGTAATGTTAAAATGTTAAACCAAATTATTTCAAAGTTATATAAAAAAAATAAAAGCCTGAAAATGGCTTCATTGATACATGCTGCCCCTTTGTGTTTGAGAGCCTAAATTGGGGCAGGTGCGTTTCATTTTCATTAGTGATCTCTCTAAGTGCATTAACGAGGTGCAGGGTGTGTCATTTGGAATCCACCTGTGTTCAATTGCCTGATTTCTGAATTAATATTCTCTCTTTCTGAGGTCTCACAGCTGAAACGGTGCGTTAGATCCGTCACACTGGCACGAAGACGAAGGAACCTCCTGTCTGTGGAACTTCGAGAAGAGGTTGCCGGGAGACAATAAGCAGGAGAATGTTATGACAAGGTTTGGCAAAACTTTGAATCTTCCCAGAAGCACCGTTAAGTCCATGGTGCAACCTAGACGTGGCGCAACCTAGACACCGCCAAGATCAGGCTGTTCCACCAATCAGAGCAACCGGATGAGAGGCGCAATGGTCAGGGAAGAGACCAACTACAACGCTGATGGAGCTGCAGGCCTCATTGGCTGAACTGGGAGAAAGGCCAGCATTACTTCACCGGAGTTTGCCAGAAACCATGTGACAGACCCGAAAAGATTTCTAGGGTCTGATGAGGCTAAAATTGAGCTCTTTTTCGCGGGAAAGCAAAGCGGTGTTTTTTGTTTGACACAGACCAAAACAAAGCCCGTCTCCCGGGTAACACCCTGCCCGTGGTGGAGCACGGTGTTCGCCGGGGTCCTGCTTTTTCAGCGGGAGGGACAGGGGGAGGCCCGCTGCCAACAGGGCCCGGGATGGATGGAGCCGAACACAGGCGAATCTCTGAAGGGAACCTGTTTCGGTGAGGATTTAGGGAAAGGATTCATGTTCCGACAGGACGATGACTCAAAGGAACGGCTTCAACACAAGGTCAGTATTGTCGAATGGCCCAGCCCAAGCCCAGACTTTAAGTCCCATTGAAAATCCGCAGTCTGATCTGTAAATTGCTGTCTATTGTTGCTCTCTGTCTAACATGGAGAAGCTGGAGCTAATTTGCACGGAGGAATGGGCAAAAATTCTAGAATCCAAACCTGCGAAGCTCATGCAGACATACCTGTGTTCATACTGCACTAACGTACTAAATTGTTTGTATGCAAGAGGCTAGGTCTAATTCAGGTAGTTTCTTACTTGACCAATGTGTCTGTGTGTGTGATAAACCTATCCTTTTGATTCAGATAAAATCAAAATTACACTCCTGCAGATCCCTGAGAATTTCTTTTTTTCAAAAAAATACATGTTACTAAACCAAAGCATTCAATCATATGGGAAAAGAATCCTGTTCTGAATCTGATTTGAAAATCAGATTTTCCTTCTTGGTTATCATTGTAATCTGGAAAAACTTGGGGTGTCTACGGGGTAAAGAAGTTCAAATAGTCTGACCCAGGTGTGGAGCACACAGGTACACTGGGGACCAGGTGAGAGCCCCACCCCTGAGCACCGGGGCTGGTGCCATGGTGATCGGGGTGGAGGCGGGGCCTGACACCAAACAAGCCACCAATCCAAGAGTGTGTTAGAGAGCCAGGATGAGCAGGGGTGTGCAATAGGGCCAGTGTGTGTGTGCAGGATTTTGTTTTAGCCAAATACTAAGACACCTCTCATTTTCTTTTCTATCTGCTTTTTTCCCTCGCTTTCTGTCTCACTTTCACTGTTTTTCTTTCTGTCTTGCTCTCTCTCTCTCCCTCTCTCCCCACTCTCTGTCTGTCTGTCTCTTTCTCTCTCTCTCTCGCTCTCTCTCACTTTCTCTCCCCCGCTCTCTGTCTCTCTCTCTCTTGCTGTCTTTCTCTCTCTCTCTCTCTCTCTCTCTCTCTCTCTCTCTCCATCACCCACGGGAGTGATAATTGTCTGAAGACCGTGAAATCTCCTCTTAAGTCTCCTCTTGGCTCCTGCTACTGCAGTCGTAACCGCCCCAAGCATTTGTCACGTATTTCAAAAACCATCTGACTCCAGTGTGCCGACGCTCCTATTTTAGGACGCTGGCAAAAACTTCTGCTTCTTTACACTGGCCACTGCAAAGCCAGGACCCTGGTGCGTGCGTGTGTGTGTGCGCGCGTGCGTGCGTGTGTGTGTGTGCGTGCGTGTGTGTGTGTGTGTGCGTGCGTGTGTGTGTGCATGTGCATGTGCGACTGATTGGCAGGAGGCTGCATTTGGCATTTTCTGGTTTTGCCACAGACGTGGTTGACTCGGATGGGAATAGTCCAGCTTTTGCAAAAACAGACGGTTAAAAACTCCCCAAATACACGAGTCACACAGTGGCGGCGTTCCCAATCCTTACCCCACCGCCTGTACGTCCGTAAGCCCGTCCTCCTCTTTTACCCGTTTACTTCCGCATCCTGTGAGCGGTGTCATCGGTGCTTCTCTCCTCCAAAGAACGCAAACAGCCACCCAGGGGAAGGGTGTGCTGGTGGCTGGGCGACTTCCATGAACATCGCTCAAATAAATACTTCAGATGGTTGTGTGCCTGGTTTTATAAGTCAGATACCAGATATCGTATCACATACCAGGCGCACAGCTCCCAAATAAACACAGTAGCTTTTAAAACACCCGAAACTCACATGCTGAGGAACATGAACTTTGTTCACTTCTAATTATTATTATTTATTTTTTAAATCTAAAAAGTCAGGAGCCCCATCGTTGCGTGATTTAGCCCTCGTTTTTTTAATCAACTGCAGAAAGTAGAGAAAGAACATTTCTACTCAAGCGAAGTGCACAGAGTGTTCCTCTGTGTTCGTGCCTCCAGTCTGTGATGAATGATTCAGTCCATAAGTGTTGGCTAAAATTGGGGCGCGTGGGGAAATGCTGGCCTGGCAGTACCCCCGGACTCACCCCGAGAGACCCCGTCAGAATCTGGAAGGACAAGCGCACCGTTTTCGGATGGTTGCCGGGAAACAGGGACACTTGTGAGTGAGTGAGTGAGTGAGTGTTGGGAGGGGAAACGTGCTGTAGTGTAAAAGGTCAAAATTTCATTTTGGAGTGCCGTGGTGAATCGGATCAAAGGTTTAGCTGTGCCATCAAATGGTGTGAAATCAGAAGCTTCGGTCCTCTTTTGTCATTGTGTCGCCGTGTCTTTTAAGCCCAATTTTTCATGATACATGACATCAAATTAAAAATAAAGATCCATCGATCAAGAAGTGTGTGTCATGCAATTGAGATAAATAATACAGTAAAACTGTAAAAAATGTACAGTATACGAATACATTGAACTTCAACACGTTGTGATTGCGTTATTTGTTTATTGTATCATTACAGGTTGCTTGTTAATATGCATGTTTTGACTTTTAGCACAATTGAACAAGTTCGCCCCTTTGAAATAATTCAATCGAACTTCGGTCTGTAGGCCGATTAATTCTACGCCCGAAAAATCTTTGTAAATGCTGTTTATTAAGTTGAAGAGGGTGGGATATCTAGGTGATCAGGCTACTTTATTAAAAATCTAAAAATCTATAAATAAAACAGCATGTGGAGCTAATAAGCGTGGCATTTGTGTCCTCACTTGTCTTGTTCATATGTGTTGTTTACATTATGTCGTCCTTATGGGACTTTAAGACCTAGTAGGCTGAGGCAAACCCTTTGCTCCTTTGCTTCTCCCACTCAGAATGCTGCGTCAACCTCCCCATCCCCCCCCATTCCCCCCACGAGCCCTCAGAAATATATCTGATAATTTCCATATAAAACTGCACATTAAAAAAAAAAATAATGGTGTCTTTTAAGCCCATGCGGGCAGGGAATTTTTATGATACATGACATCAAATTAAAAATAAAGATCCATCGATCAATGTCTTATCAATCAAGATCAACTTTATGTGCTAGGATAAAATTTGTTAGTCTCTTTTTAGAAATGTATAAATATGTCTGCAACCATAAACTTGCAGCCATGTACATATAATCAGAGAACTATTTCCTCTATTCCAGTAAGGGGATTGAAATATTTATTTGATTCTTAATAAATGTACAGTTGACTAAAAATGGTCTTTATGTGGAATTTGCCATGCTGACTACAGTTGTGACTTTAAGACTCACATTTCCCCAGTGAACCATCACTAATAACAGTAGGACCAATGACTGCACTATCTGAAAACAGATAGCCATGACTCATAATTTAGACTTTGTTCTGCCTGCAACTTAGCCCTTGCAACTACGTGTAAATATGCAATTAGAATGTTCTTCACTGAACATTCCAATGCTGATGTCACAATCCCTACCCCACTGGTAATTGAAAGCAGTGGAATTCTAGAACACCGACGTAGAATTTTGAAAAAAGAATTCCAAAAAAAACAAAACAAACCCCTGCTCCTCCAAAAGGGTTATGATTCTTCTTCCTGAATGATTTTACACACTCATTTTTGCTGCTTTTCCTGCCCAGAGAAGGAGCGAATGACGCTGGCACAGAGAGCCAGGGTCACGAGATGGAGCTTTTACATCCATTTTTAGCTGTTTCCTTTAATTTCTTTTTTTTGTGTGCGAGAATATTCACATTAGCAGATACTGGAAAAAGTGATGGGGTCATTCTTGTGCCGTTTAAAAGCGAGGCCAGCTCACTCCCACCAAGGCCCATTTCTGGAAACGATTTAAAGGACATTGGAAGCTTAAACTCCAGAGGAAAGATTTTAGAAACTGATGCGCACACACATGAACTCACATGTGCACACCAAAAATCATGCGTGTGTGTGTGTGTGTGTGCGTGTGCATGTGCGCCACCAACACGCAACTGTACAGAATACACAATGAACACGGTGTACACAGTACAGCGTACAGGCCCAGGAGCCAGAAAGCAGAGTCGGTTTATTGCTACATTATAATGCCTTATGACAGAAGGGAGGAAAGACTTCCTGAAGCACTTGGGTAATATAAAATGGCTGCTCAAAGCGCTCCTCAGGCTCTTAAAAGCTCCATGCAGAGAAAGACTCTCATGCTGGGGGGGGGGTACCAATAACAGAGCTGGCCTTTTTGATCATCTTGTTCCTGCTGCTCTTATCCTCTGAGGCAGTGCTACCTCCCCAGCAGAGCAGTGCATAAAACAAAGACGCTGGCTAATATGCTTTGGTTAAAAAAATAAAAAATAAAATAAAAAACACTGAGGAGTTTCACACTAACATTAAAAGATCTGAGTTTCCTTGAAACTCCAGAAGAAAGACCATTTGTGGTATTGTTGCTTGTTTTTAGACTGTATCGTGTGAGAAAGAAAGAAAAAAAAACAGCATTTACTTAAATTTCTTTCTCGAAGGTAAGAGAAAAATCATGCTGAGGTTAGGGACTGAATTTGTCCCTTATGGAATAGGTTAAAATCTGTGAAACCCCACTAACTATTAAGCCTATTAAATTAAAAGGAAGTTATTTAGAAATAGAATTACTTGTGAAATACTATTGACTGCTGTTCTGAGTGCAGTGGGAAGTAGGGTTGCCAGATTTATCAAATTTATCAAAACCGGATACAGCTGGAGGCATAATAGTGAAGGAGGTCAGCAGCTGTCGGACCAGGGGTGATGGGCGCATCCCATTGGAAACCTAGAGGGGAGGTCATTGCATCGGACCGGTGAGCCATTGACAAGTCAACTGATGCTAAATTTCTTCCTCTCTGACCAGATATTGCACTGTCCAGTCGGGACCACGAACCGGACCAGTGCAAATAATTTGAAAACGGGAAATTCCGGACATCTGGCAACCCTATAGGGAAGCTCATTCCACCACCGGGAAGCCAGAACAGTCTGGAGACTTTACCTGGACATGCAGGTAAAGGGGGGCGGGGGGTGAGGGGGTGAATGTTTTCACGTTCACTGGCATGTGTTTCATAAAAAAAGTAAGTGATATAAAAAAAGAAGCGTTTTAACGTGTGCTGAAAACGCGTCACCTTTTAGCAGCCTCTGCTCGCTGCGTCGGTCGGCCGATCAGCTGTGATTTACGGCGTCTCTTGTTTTCACGTTGACTGACATGTGTTTCATAAAAAAGTAAGTGGTTTAAAAAAAAAAAAACATTTTTAAGTGTTTTAACGTGTGCTGAAAACGTGTTACCCTTTAGCAGCCTCCTCCGCTAGCTGCAGCCGCGGCCGGCCGATCGGCGGTGATTTACGGCGTCTCCGGCCCGAGGCTGTGGGAGTGGGCTCTCTGTTTTATTACTCGCCCGCGGGACCGCAGCGAGCAAAATATGAACCCTCGCGACCCCCGCGCGCAGCTTCGCTTCGTCTTCCGCTGCCGCGGTTACTTCTCCGGCTGCGTAGTCGGTGGTGTTCGGTTTGTGTGTGCGTGCGTAGCCTACCCTAAGCGCGTGCAGGCTCAAGTGTGTGTGCGTATGTCAACACGTGTTTCTGTCAATGTGCTGTATGTGCATAAGTGTGTGTGTGCTTGCACTCTATGTGCATGTGTGTGTGTGCTTGCACTGTGTGTGAGTGCTTGCACTGTAATGCATGCGTGCGTGTATGTGCATGCGTGTGTGCATGTATGTGTGTGTTAAAGCTGTACGTGTCGGTCCATGTTGCGTGTGTGCTGTATGTTGCGTTGGCGTGTGTGTGTCATGAATGCATTATATCTGTTAGTGCATGCTTGTGCCGTATGGTTGTGTGGCATATGTGTTTGTTGTATGTACGTGTGTGAGTGTGTTTGTGCTGTATACGCTTCTGTGTATGCGTGTGCTGTATCTACATGTGAGTGTGTGTGCGGGTGTATGTGTGTGTGTTTACATGTTTGAGTGCAGTATTTGGGGAGCCACAGGTCCCAGTGAGCGGGGTTAGGGGTCTGGGTTCAGACTGTTAAAAAGCACATTCCTCCTTTCACCTCATGAGAACAAACTCACTTCCACTGTTGTTTTTATACATACTTCCTTTGGGTGGGGGTGGATTTTCAAGTCCCTGACTTATTATTATTTTTAAATGTCCTAATGTGAATTACTGCAGTGCAGTGTCGCTGGATGACATATTAGTCCAAAGTTGTGTAGGGAGCACAACAAGACATTTTAAAATAATGATTTTTTAAAATTTATTAATTAATTTATTTTTAAAAAAAGGCAGATATCTACCCCTGTTGCAATACACTGAGGGGAAACTGTGTCCAAGTCACGGCCTTTTTCACGGCTGTTTGTGAGTGAAGCATATTCTGGTGACTGTCAGCTGATTGGATGACTCAGACAGGCATACTGCTTCCCTCTGCGGATTGCACGCATTCTGTCGTCTCGGCTTTTTCTGATCACCTGACATCCTCCCGCGGGGCGGGGGGAGAAACCCCGGGAACCTTCCGGAACCTTCCGGAATGCAGCATTTTGTGAGAGGCATGGCCTGGGTTAAGGGTGTTAAAGTATTCCAAATACCGTGAAATACGTTTAGACGCTTTAGAGTGCTGGTTAAAAGCCCTCTAGATTGCTGACGGTATTAAAAGAAAACTCTGTTTTGCACCAGTATCAGAACGAAATGAACATAAAAGATCAGTCCTTCTCCTTGGGTGATGTGCAACTGGATTGGATCTGGCATCTAATCTAATACAACCAATATAACCAGTCGTAGTATATAACTGTAAACCAATCACTGTGGTATGGCCTAGTGGGGTTGTGGTGCACCTAGTTTGGGGGTCGGGGGGTGGTTGCCCCCGTACAGCGACAGCTCGTTAAATGGGCCTGAAAGTGGATATCGCCGGCAGCTGCAGCTCCAGGCCTGTGATTGGCCGGGGCCTGTGACTGGCACGGGCGCTCCAGTTTGACAGCGGAGTGTTTATGGGATGTCAGCGAAAGTGCAAGTGCAAGCGTGGCGGGAACAGATAGGCAACACATCTCGTTGCCATGGCAACGGCCCGGCAACAGGGGTGATATATAGAGCAAAGCCATGACACCACTCCGCCCCCCCACCCCCCCGCCCCCTTAGGCCCCTGGCAGGAGACCTTGTTCACCCTGTTCCGTGCTGGGGAGGTGGGGGTGTGGGTTGGGGGAAGGGGGGGGGGGGTGCTCTAAAGTCGCTTTTCCACCGCATGGTACCGGCTCAACTCAACTCGCCTCTACTCAACTTTTTTGGTTTTCCATCGGGCAAAAGTTGTGGATAGTACCTGGTACTTTTTTTGGTATCACCCTCCATCGAGGTTCAAAAGCGAGCTGAGGCGATACCAAAAGGTGACGTGAAAACACTACAGACCACTGATCGGTTAGCTTACCCACTTGCGTCGCCTTTGAGCAACCAGTCGTCTCGTCGTCTGAGCTCTGATGTAGGATTTCCCAAACTCTCCTGTTTTTTTCAGCAGTCTTTTGTCTTGCTGCATTCAGCCTCTCCTGAAATAAAATTTGTCTCCTTGCTGTGACAAACGGCCACATGCCGAGAATCAAGAACACCGTCCCTTCGATATCCTCCATTGTTCCTGTGTGTGTTGCGTTGAAGATTCCGTCACGGCAGTTTCATGCGGCGTCGCTATGACGACCAGCTACATTGACGGGGGTACTATCTGCAGTGGAAAACAAAGTACCTGGTACCAAAAGCGAGTAGAGTAGAGTCGAGTTGAGTTGAGTTGAGCCGGTACCATGTGGTGGAAAAGCGGCTATACAGACTGTTTAAGCCTTACACCTGTACTACAGTGGCCCTCGACCCTCAAAGTCGTGTGAATGCTTGGATTTGAACCGGTTCCTGATTTGAAAAACCAAGACCAGCAGACCCCGCTGCCAGCACTCCAGAAGTGCAGCTCAGGGTCTTTGCCACTCTAACACCTTCATCCAGAAACACCACACATCCAAAGCGACATACAATAAGTGCAAACCGACAGTCATTGGAACAACTACAACACACAGGTCCTGTAAGGTACCATACTCATTTTGTACAGTTATTCATAGCCATGAACACATTAAGTCCAGTTCACACAGTGAACATTACTCTGACCTAACCTATGCTAAGTCAAACTAGGAGGTATTACAAGGTACAACATCAAGACAATGATACTGGGCACAGTAAGTGCTGGATGGAGGTACATGTGTAACATGAAAGAGGGGAATTTAAGTGACAGAAATGATCATATATGAATATTCAAGTCAAGACAAGTGACACTTTATTGTTCCAGTTGGGGAAATTCATTTGGTTTCCATTTCCACGCTTTGATAGACAATCTCAATACACGATACAAAATGCACATATTTAAAAGAACACATCAACACCGCCGGTCTGTTTCCCTTTCTAGAACGTTCTGGCTGCTGGCACAAATGAGTCTCCATTGTGCTGCAAGACCCCCCCCCCACCCTGTTTACTTTTATGGCATAGTTTGGCATGTATTGGGTGGCTAACATTGGCAAGAATTTACCTGGCCTTGGTGCACATTAGTGTTCTGTGCAGCCACAGTAACTTGGAAATGGAAATTAGCTTTCCAATAAGCGCTTTCTAGGTTGTTTTTGTCTCTGCCTATTACCAGAAGCACAAATGAGGAAGAAGGTAATAATGAGGCTTTGCAGAGCTTTTTTTTTGTTTGTTTTGTTTTTGTTTTTTACCCGATTATTCAGTCTCCTCCTCAGTTTATTTGGGGTTTGTTGCCACGCGGAGCACCCCTATAAGCCCGCTCAGTGCGTCTGGCTGTCTTTCATCGTTTGTATGCGGGTGCTAGCTTTGTTTAGCCACGCATCGATAGCCACGCGTCCGTGCCAAGTTAGCTAGGCAGCAATGAAACGCTCAAAAACAACAACATGCAAAACTATGCAGCCTGCTTTATTATAGCGAGGGATCTGCCTGAAAACGCAGATTAGAGTTGAGATTGGTCTCCGCAATGCAGTCGCGCAGATCGGAGTGGTTGCAGAATGAAAAGACAGGTGCGATGTGTGTGGATTATCCCAAAAAGGAAAAACCGTCGAAATTCATTCCTTAATCCATATAATTTGGTTAAAATCTAATGAAATCCCATTTCAATCACATAATTTGTAGTATGCTTGCATCATAAGAATTTGTAATTACTGGTGTATTTAAAAGTTTCAAAAAGGTTTCAAAACTCCATTTGCAAGACACACATTTTGTCTATTTGGCAGGCGTGTTTGTCAGGTGTGAAGGTGTCAGCAAATGATTAACAGCTGCATTGACACCAGAGACCCTGACTGACCAGAAATTCGACTGCCATCCAGGGTGTCAGAAACTCTTTATTATTTATCGGGGGTGTGCAGGTATGTAGGCTAACTTACCAAATGTGAAACAACCACACAAAAACAAAAAAGCATCAGAAAACTTAAATCGATTTAAGTCAAGTCAAGTCAAGTCAAGTGGTCAAGTAGAACTTTTTTTGTCCCCAGTGGGGCAATTGGTTGTGCAGCAGTGAAAACAGTACCAAGGAAATTAAATACAACATATAATAAAAAGTAAAAACATAGAATACAAGTAAAAACATAAAATACAGTAAAAACATAAAAATACATTTTTGTAAAAACATGAAGTGTATAATATTGTCAAGCCTGGTTGGGTGGTCAGCTGGTATTACCCTTTTCTATTGGATTTCAGCAGTGAAATGGCTGACAGAATGAAGGAGTGTTTGTTTGTATCTGTTGGTTTTGGCTAATGGGTATTTGAAGCAGAAACCCGAAGGCAAGGCCTGACTACAGAAGCAACGGGATGAGGCAAAACGGGAGCATTGTCACGAGAGAACGCCGTCTTGCGCACCTCTTGAGATGGCAGAGTTTTAGAATTCCTGGGAATGTTTCGGAAAACCAGTTTTCTCCTCTCTTCTCTCCGCAGCTGGTTTTGCAAGCAGCAAAGATCGGGCTGAGAAAACACGCTGGGTTCACCGAATCGAAGGGTGAACGGAGGCTCTGAACGCGAACGTTTCGGGTTTCATCGCCCCTAGGCAGCAAAGGCTGGCGATTGCACCTGGAATTGCACACAAAAGGCCTCAGATTTGGGGTAATTTGCAGCTTGTGGGCGCCTTAAACGTGCTAGCACGCTTGTTAACCTTTATTTTTTTGGCATGTGATGTGTCCTTGTCCAGGAAATAATGGCCTACATGACAACTGTGTATATAAAAGCTTCTATTCAGAGAGTCAGTTGGGCATTGTGCTTAAGGGTGTAACGGTAGTGCCCCACCCAGGAACAAATTCAGTAGCCCTCAGGTCACAAGCCTAGATCCTTTACTACAGTCTCATCAGATTCCCAGCATTACCTCATCTGATTGGTGAAGTCCCAGGTACTTAACCATTACATCATAATGCTTTCAATTCACAACATTAGCTCATCTGATTGGTGAAGTCCCAGGTACTTAACCATTACATCATAATGCTTTCAATTCCCAGGGCTAGCTCACCTGATTGGTGAAGCCCAGACAAAGAGTATAGAATGACAAGAGGTTCAACTCCCCTCAGATGATGTCTTCATTGATCCCACCACTGTGTTTCGACAGTGCTGGTTGTTTAGCCGCACAGGCTAATGGTAAAATCTTGTGTTGCCGTTAACCCTAGCAACAGGAGAGAACCAATAGGTGTGCACACGATTTTACATTATTTGCATTATGTTAAATGACTAAAAGTTACCTAGCCTGTTCGTAACGTAAACACACAAAGCCTAAGGCATCATGACAATGGCTTTCTATGTTCTTGGTGTCTCGCTAGTAAGGTCCTGTCAGACCTAAGGCCATTTTTCATTGACAATTTACTTTTTTTAATTGGCAAATATACAGTTCACATTGGCCCTCAAAACCCGATTCATGTCTGATCTCATTCCTGCCACAAAATGTTTGCCGATGGCTGAAAAAAGCTAATGTACACAGTGCATCGTCTGCAATCCAGTTCTCACAAAAGTTATAGGGATTGATGGAGACTCCACCTTATATGGGATGTGGTGGAGGTAGCCTGTTAAGAGTTAAAAGGAGTTCTGAAGAGACTGCAGGTTCAAATCCTTGCTTGAAGGCTAGCTTTGTCCCACTGGTCAGGGCCCTGTATCAGATTCATGTGGGCAACCACTGTAAGCCAAACTCAAATCAAGGCGAATCAGTGCTTAAATGTAAATGGCTGTTTTATACAATGACCAGTTGAGCACATCATAAAATATTTCTGTCATTATGTATTTGCTAGTGTAAGGATGTCCATGTATAATGATACAATGTTTGTAGCCTCTGGCTTCCAGACCATGGGACTGACCCTCATCTGAGTCATGTTCTCCACTAACTTTTTCTGGTCAACCAAGGCATAATTAAGTGCCTCTCCCCATCCTCTTTTGACCCTGCAGTAAACTCTCTGCTTGATCAAATAGGCATCAGCTTGGGGTAAGGAACACCCCCCTTTTTGTAGGAAAATAATTTAACAGGTGTAAACATTAAAGCAGTAATCAATGGTTTATCTATCCATGATTATTGACCATGCCAATACCACCAGCCAATCAAATGTTTATGCTCCCAAAAATAATCCACCAACCAGATACCAGTAAACACACGTGGGATTCCGTTGCGTCAGTGACTTTTTCCAACCCACTGTCCTGTCTGTTATTTCACGAAGTTGGGCTGTACAGACGTACAGATCATTTCTGATCGGTTGTTGTTCTGAATAAACCTGACCAAACCTCACTACACTAGTATCTTGCTATCTAATATAATTACAAAGAGGTTTTCATCAGATATCAAAATTAATGAAATAACTTTCAAGATTACCAAAAATTATACATAAATCCAAAGATATGGAACAAACACCAAAAATATGAATTTAAGAAGCAAAGTGTTGCCCTCCAGCGTAGACTGAATTTTTGAAGCGTGGCAGCGCATGGTGTGGGATGGCAGTGTACCTTAACGGTTTCAGAATTTAGGGCTTGCAACGAAAGGTTACAGGTTTGATTCCCGGCTGGGGCATTGCCATTGTGCTCCTGAACTGCTTCAGTCAAAATAACCAGCTGTAAAAATATATTGTATGTGCAAAGAAAAGAAAAAACATGAAGCGGGTAAGTTGCTCTGGGTGACAGCGTCTCCTAACCGCCAAAAATGAAAAGTAAAGTGATGAGTAGAGGCCTGCATTAGCCCTGGAGGGCCCTGGTCATAAACACCACTGTGTTAATGCCTGAGTCTGGCAGGCTGATGTATAGGAGCTATATGTTAGATGGTGAGAATACCTGGCTAAATTAAGAACGCTCCTCTCCTCACTCTGGTCCGCGATTAATTTATTTGTGATGGAGGGGGGTGAGTCACTGGCTCCTCACTGTGAGATCCCCCCCACCCCTAACCACCCCACCCCACCCCATTACATTACATTACATTTATTTGGCAGACGCTTTTATTCAAAGCGACGTACAAAAAGTGCATTTTATGGTCATAGACAACTGCTAAACACAGGTTCAGTAAGGCACAATACTTATTTTGTACAGCTATTTCTAGCCTAGAACACAGTTTAGTTCACACAGTGAACGCTATTCAGACCTAACCTCTGCAAAGCCAAATAGGCAGAAGAATAAGCTACAGTATTAGGACAGATACAAATTACCAAGAAGTGCTGGGATGGGGCAACATGTAACAAGTGGGGGGGGGGTTAGAGTGAAATATACAGCGTGGTGGTGGTTAGTCCTAGGTATAGTCTGAAGAGATGAGTCTTCAGGCCACGGCGAAAGATGGGTAGTGAGGGGGAGGTTCGGAGAGGGACGGGGAGTGTGTGCGTGTGTATGTTTGTGTGTTTGTGTGTGTGAGCATATGTGTTTGTGTTTTTTTGTGTTTGTGTGTGTGTGTGTGTGTGCAAGCTTGTGCTAAGCAACAGCAGTTCAGGTCCTGGTGGCATTCCCAGAAGTGCTGTATTTTCAACGTTACGACACACACAGGGGCCAGTAGCCCGGCCAAAAACGGCCTCTAAATGCCCCTTTCTGTGCCCAAAATCAACAAAGCTTTTCACCAAATCTTTGCCCGTAGTTTTCTACAGCATGTACCCTGTGCCGCTAGACTGCAACAGAAAAAGAGCTCCTCGTGAAATTCGGGCCTCTCCTGCAGATATGTTTGTGGCTCTGGGTTATTTGAGGTTGACTCCCATCTTGCATGCTGAATGGCTGGATGTAGTGTGCGATCCCCATTGCCAAAAATTAATCAACGCCTTCACCACAAAGCCCAAAACCATTTTGAGTAGGGAAAGAAAAAAAAACAAAAAAAAAAACTCGTTCCGAGAGAAGCTGGGTCTGAAGCCTCGTTTCAGGGCCAAGTTTCGAGTTTCGAGTTCTCACGGCGCATGTCAAATGTGACGTCCGTGTAATGTTTCTTTCTGCCTTGGCTGAAAATGTTTGACATTTGAGTGGCGCCTGCTCGCTTGCTTGAGAGTTCAAGCGTTTGAGGCTTGCGGTTTGGATTCTGTCGAGCATCTTCTATCATGCGTCGCTGCTTGCATGGTCGGGGTGGGGATGCATGCTGTCAAAAGTATCATTCCTTTCCTTTTCTCCTTCTACTCTTTTCCTGGTTAGTTGGCTAAATACAAAAAGGTATAAAAACAGCATTAACAAACATTAACAGTCTCCCTCTCTCTTCTCTCTCTCTCTCTATATATATATATGAAGACGTTTATTGTTTTTTGATGTTGATTTTGTACCTTTTTATATTTAGCAAACTTAACTCAGTAATAGAGTTTCAAAAGGCTTAGTTTCTTCATGCGTTGAGCACATTACAGATGCAATTTGAAGCCCTGTGCTGAACATTATGCTTCCCTTCCAGGAGCATTTCCACCTGACCCACACAACACAAGCGCACAAAGGCATTCGCTCATCAGAATGGTGTGCATTTTCCTCCCTCAGCTACCACAGACATGTTAATTGTGGCCCTTCTGACAGACACGCTGTAATAGACAGCCTTTAAAATAAAAAAAGTGTTTCAGTATTCATGCCAAAAAATCAAACCAACAGTGGAACAACAAGTATCTGGACTAAAATATGCTTAATATAATTTTTTTTTTTTTAAGAATCCTTTAAAGGTTTCTGTTAGAAGTTTCTGTTAATGAGATGACATGTTAATGAGGAGATTGTTAAAGTGTATTTTTATCTCTTTGCAGCCAAAACAAGTTACTAGGCTTCGGGATCAAATCTGGATAACTTCATGCCTCAGCTCACCCATTGTTCCTGGGCAAGAGGACCCTCGCAGTCCTGTCCAAAAACCAACACCCCTGGCCCTCTACATGTCTCCCACAGGCCTAAGCAAACTCCCATCATGCATTGGCAGCCTGCCACGCCCCCAATTATTTCTCTTTCTTTTTTTTTGGAGGGCTATTTTTAAAGCTCGCGTTTTGTTTTTCCTCCCGAATTAGTTTTGTCTTTGGTTTTTTTTTGTCTTTGGCGAGGACCCACTGTACATATTGCAGGGCTGTCGGACACCGCACGAGCTGCCAGCGGATTTCGTTCAGGCCGGAGGTGCCAGGTTTACACTGGCCACTGGCATTGTCCTTCACCATTTAATGCCTGAGATATAGGCTAGGACAGGCTTGCTCATGTGAATGGAGCTACCGTACAATTTGCCTTTGAAAGAGCCTCTTGGCTTCCTGTAGTTCTTCTTTAACCTTAGCATGCATATTACAATATTCAGCCATATTACTCTCAGTGCTGTCATTTTTATATATCTTACACAGTTTTTTTTTTTTTTCAAACTCTCCCGTATGGCTTTGTACTTTTCCTTCCTATTCTTGCCTCAAGAATAACCCTTTTGAACTTTTCCCACTTCTCATGCACATTCTTGCAGTTCAGAAGTTTCACCAAGTCAGTATTACTTCAATTTTCTTGCATTGGCTCGTCTAAAATGTTTAATTCTGGCCATAGAGGAGGCCTTGTTCATTTGCCATAACACAACAAATCTAACTGCAGAATTATCACTAGTCCCAAGTCGCTCAAAGGCCTCCATGCTACAAATTCTGTCCAGATCATTACATAGCACCAGATCCAGAACTGATTTCCCTCTTGTGGGCTGATTGACATACTGTGCCAAAAAAAAGGTCATTTATGACATCTAAAAATTCTTCCTCACTTTTTCCTTGTTCTCTCATCAATTCCCAAATATAATAGCAGGGTAATTGAAGTCATCCATAATAAAAGTTTCACAAAAGGGGGAGGGAGGCGGAGTCATTAGATCTCACCGCACAAATTCAGAAAGCGGTGCCTTTGTTGCTGCCGAACGCCACGCCAGTGCTGTGTTTGTACAAGTCCTGGGCTCTGAGGATTTTGGGTAAAGACTGCATCTGTTGGCCACGCCCTCACCGCACCCGTGATCAACAGACCTGTGCACAGCTGGGGAGGCGTGTCCAGCAGTGTGCCCCCCCGACCCCGTCCTACCCCATCTAATGCCCCCCCCAACCCCACCCTAGGCCAGGCCTGTCCTGCGGCTACGCCTCGACGTTTGAAACGGCTCCACCAGCAGGCCTCCGAACGGGGCCCTTCCGGAACCTTCCTCCTCCTGACGCGTGGCTCGCCGATCCGTCCGATGTCCCGGCGGCACGGCAAACAAGCGTCGGCCGCGGGTCTTCACCTGTTCGGAAAACCTTCGTTTGAGGAAGCCGATTTGTCGCCGCGGTTCGAGAGCGTTCCCGGCGCGTTCCCCGTGCCCTCCAGTACCGACGATCCGATTGGCCGCGGGGGTTACCGTGACGCCACCGCTCGCTGAAGCCGAGGACACTGATTGGGCGAGCAGTTGCCTGATCAACGGCAGCGATTAGAGACAGGCAGCGTGCGCACAGGAACTCCTTCCAGACTCCCACACGGAGTCAAACATACAGCAAGCCTGTTTCTGTCTTATTTCCCAATAACGGTATGATTTTTTAGTAAAGATGATATCCTCCATTATTTGTTTCTGTGCTCTTATAGGGGACAGAGTTGCCCTTTTTTCACAATGGGTAGGGTGTGCTTTAGTGACAGGACGGGTGCCCACTAGCTTTTGTCTGCTTTTGTGTCATGGTCTCCATTTGGTAAGTCCTGTCAGGTGACTCCTGTTCCCTAAAATACTTCAGAGGCGAGTGCAATGCAGGTGCGCACACCAGCGCAGTTCTCCAGGTGTGCAGGTGTAGGTGGCGTTAGCAGCGACTCAAAAAGGCACAACTGGTGATTCCAAATAGGCGGGTTGAGAATAGACTGGAGTAAACAAAAAGAGACAGAAGACTTTAAAAGGTGCTTTTTGGACTCGTTCCTCCTTTGCGCTGGCTGAGCGCAGCGCTCGAGGACTGTGGGAGAGGACGGAGGCATCGTCGCCGAATTCGCCGTGAGATTCCGCGTGCTCCAATGAGTAAATTCCCCCTGCTCCCACCCCACCCCACCCCTCCCCAGGAACACGGCGAGGCAGTGTGACGCTGAGTCATCCGCTCCGCTCGGCAGTCTTCCCAGCATGCTCGGAGGCGAGCGTTTCAGCGCCGCGGGGTCTCACAGGACAACCCGGCTCGGCTCGCCCCCCCCAAAATGAGTCACCGGGGAGACGAGACACGCAGACCGTTACCACGCTGGTATTTCCCCCAGAAAACTGCAGCCACATCGCTGCCGAAACTGAGAGCTTGAGCCATGGCGGGGGGGGGGAGAGACAGAGAGAGACAGAGAGAGGGAGAGAGAGGGAGAGGGGGAGAGAGAGAGAGAGAGGGAGAGTGAGAGAGGCAGAGAGAGAGATAGAGGGAGAGTGGGAGAGTGAGGGCGAGAGAGAGGGAGAGTGGGAGAGTGAGGGGGAGAGAGAGACTAAAAGAGAGATAGAATGCAAGACACAGGAAGAAAAATGGCGAAAGTGAGACAGAAAGAGAGGGGAAAAAAACAGACAAAAAAAGGGAGACAAAGAGAAAGACAGAGAGGCAGAAAGAGAGGGAGGGATGAAATAAGCTGTGCAGACAAGTGTGTTTCAAATTGCCCCGGACCCCAAGACACACGCGGAATGAATAAACCCAGCTCCCCGCTGAAAGGGGGGTGGGGGGTGGGGGGTGGGGGAGGGCAGCCATAAGCCATGTGAGGGACTGAGAGTCGAAACCGCTCAACTGTCAGCACAGAGAGCTACAAAGCATTCAATGCGGTGAAATTAACTATTTTGGCAGAAATATTTTTAGATATTTTATCTGAACACTATGGCAACGCTACTTGTAAATGGGCATGTAACATGGAATGGAAAATTGTCACATCCCTGAAGATATGTAAAACGTTTCCTTGATTTCACAACAGGCTTCAGACTAAATTGGTCTGTCAAACTTCCATGCCTGTTTAGGCGCTTCTGGCAACAAATACAGCATGTGCAACATCCACATGCTTGCAGTTGAATCTTCCTCAGTAATTGCCTTGTTTATTTTCCCATTTATGCAGCATGACATTTACTGAAGCAGCTCATGTACCTAAATGCCTTTCAAGGGTCAACAACAGTACCTCTGCTTGAGATTTGAACCTGCAACCTCCCGTAAGTTAAAAGCTCAGTTACTTAACCATACATTAACTGTAAGCTGTGGCTACATCAACAGAAGTGCCCCTGCTTGAGATTTGAACCTGCAGCCTCCCGTAAGTTAAAAGCTCAGTTACTTAACCATACATTAACTGTAAGCTGTGGCTACATCAACAGAAGTGCCCCTGCTTGAGATTGAACCTGCAACCTCCCGTAAGTTAAGGCTCAGTACTTAACCATACATTAACTGTAGCTGTGGCTAACCAGTCCTGCTTGAATTTGCCTCATCGTAGTGCAGCTAACCGTCGTGGGAGATTTGAAAGAGCGATCTACGAGCGACGATCCTGCTGAGATTTGAACCTGCAACCTCCGAGTTAAAGCTCATATACATACATTACTGTAGCTGTGCTACTCCAAAGTGCCCCTGCTTGGATTTGAACCTGCAGCCTCGAGTTAAGCTCAGTTATTTAACCATACATTAACTGTAAGCTGTGCTCATCACAATGCCCTGCTTGAGATTGAACCTGCAACCTCCGTAGTTAACCGCTGTTACGCGCTGTGACTGGATTAACACGCCTGCGTTGCCGGGTGCGTGGGGCGATCTGACCGAGCGACGATCCGCGACTCAGGCAATAGGATTTTAGGGGATTATGACTGGTCGTAAACACAGCTGCCCAATCCTCATTTTCCTGCTTTCCGGCTCTCGAGCTTCTCTCCGCCCGGTTCGGGCCTGGCGGGGGGGCCTCTCTCGGCGGGTTTTGGGGACGGGACTGACATCGCCGGACTCTCAGGCCCTCGTGCGGAACACTGATCAAGACCTGCCGTTGGCGGTAAAATTTCCAGGACCCCGGTCGGCCGGAATCGCCCAACTGCACACTGCCGCCATCCGCCAAAGCAGAGGCTTACTTTAAAAAAAAAAAAAAATGTTTTAAAAAAGGAAATAAATTACCTCCCGTCAAGCGTGTGTAGCAGCCAGCGCAAACCGCTCATATAAAAACTAAGCTTGCACTGGGGATCTGAGGACACGTTTTACAAGGGGTGAACGAGTTCAGTGCAGAGAAAGTGGGGAGGGAGGGGGGGGGGGGGGAGGAGGGCTTGCTGACTCTCCGCTATAGCGCAGCAGAACTGTGTTTCGACAGTAAGTGTCCCGAACATCTCTCTGTCATAAAAGACTAAAACAACACTTCTGTGAGACTGTTACGTATCTCGGCACGGCAGTTGTTTCGGGAGCGTGAAATTCCTGCTCGCGCCGTTTCCCACTGTCCCTCTCTCTCTCTCTCTCTCTCTCTCCCTCTCTCTCTCGAGAAAACGCTCGCGCGTTGGGCTCGGGAGTTCCCGGTTGGATAATCGCGCGTGTCTTTCACTATAAAAGCAGCCAGTGGCGGACGAAGTGAAGCTCTGCCATTAAGACGATCTGAAGGGACTCTTATTAAGGAGAACAGACTGGACCTAAAACAACGTCCAGTTCTGCTGAGAAACATTTGGCAGGCAGGCCTCGCGCGGTTTAATATCGCTAATTTTATCAGCGCACTTTGGTTTACATCCCAGAATTTTCTGATTAATTGTGTTCAGCCAAACTGAGCTGTTGCACAGTAAAATATCCAGTGTTAAGTCAACTCTTAACTGATAACACTTGGTCCCACTCTGGAATGTGGGACCAATTGTTATCGGCTAAGAGTTGAATTAACACTGTTTGAGTTGAATTAACACTGGACATTTTACTGTGTACTTTCACCAGACTAGTCTCACTAGATTTTTTTCCCTAATTCTGTATCAAATTTTGATGAGAACATATTATATTGTTCATGAGCATATTTCACATTATAATCTTTATAATATCCTGGGCGTCACTTTCTATTGCAAAAAACTAACTGCATGAATTAAATGAAATAGCAGGTGACTCATTAGAATACAGATATATGCTCTGACCAACATTGTTTTTAACCCACCATTTCCAAATATTATTTACATTATGTTAAAGAGTCATTGCCAATGGTAATATGCTCCCTTGGGTTACAAATTTGTCTTGAATATGATCAGCATACAACAGACTAAATATGTGATGTCACCAGGGGCCTACAGTCCATGCTATACGTATATTTAAAAAGTGATAAATTCATATTATTTTCCGTAACTATTTTTGCCGCTACTTTTCTCAATTTGAATGTTTATTTTGGTACAGTTGAGAAGTTTTACATTATTACTTTAATTGCATTGTTTTGAGATGACTTACATTAAGCATTGTATCTGAAATGATATATTCAAAAGTAAGATATTTATTCATCAGCATGATCAGAAAAGAAATTAAAAAGCAAAAGAAGGAATGGCACCGATACCACAGACTAACAATTTACCCAAACAAAAAGTTAGGTTTATAAGAAAACATACGTATTTCAGTTTTGTCCACTTCACTGTAAAACAAAAAAAGCTTTGAAGAAACAGATTGCCTTGAACCACTGAATAGGGCTATCAGTTGAAGTTAAACTCTTTTTTATATAGTCTTTTTAATTTAGTAATTTATTCCATTTCAACTTAATGTTGCTCGTTAATTTAGTGAAAATTGCATTTACGTTTTGCAGTGTTACTTTTACTGAATTAATGAGACGTACCTTGATTGCGACTTTATTATTATACATAATTTCATATGAACACTTCAACGCACGAATTACTGCCTTCTGATTGCCATTGGATCTTGAAACTAAATATTTTAAACGAGTTTTGAGGGAAGCACATAGAGCCTATAATGTTACAAATAATTATGCAATGTTTATACAATTTACTTCAAGCTTCGCTTGCCTTGGAAATCTATTTTAAAAATGCGTACAAAAGCAGCACGTGGTAGAATTTCAGCCGTCGGTGGCACTAAATCCTTCATGATATCCTGTAATGTCACTCTGAAACTTTATCTTTTTACTGAAATGAACTCCATATAGACTACATTTTCGTGTCATTATTATAACCACAATGTAACTGCAACATAATAATGACCCTTTTTAAGAACTTGATGATCACGTGAGTCAAAAACTGGGACTTTGAAGGCCAGTTGAGAGACTGTATACGACTCACCTTGCCCACAAAGACCCAACTTCTAACACACTTCTAACTGATCGTAAAAGATCGTAAAATATTTTTTTAAAGAAATGTGATGACTGATAGTGACTGTGCATGTATTAATGGCTTCGTCTGTAGCCTACGCGTATGCCACTTCTACTTAGGAAACTCGTTGATACGTCAAATTGATCTCGATTCGCTTGGCTGAAGTCGTTAGCTCACTACTTGTTCGCATTCTTTGACACAGAAAGAAATCCATATTGAGCAGTTGGCCGGAATAAAAACGTTATTTGCGCTGAGCACGCAGCAAGATGCTTTAACTGGTTGCGCAGTTTCATAGCTACCCCCATGGCTAAATCCAACTTGCCATCGTAATTAAGGGCAAAGTTCCAATATTGTTCAAAACAATTCCTCTACGGCAATATTCCACTCAAAGATGATCACCGAGGTAAAAATGATTTCGTTTCGATCATTAGCAGCCTGCTAGGAAGATTAAGTTCAGTTTTTCTTGTTTGTTTTTTTACCTTCCTCGTATATGCGCACCACTGATATGACGAAGTTGCTCCACGCTGCAACTGTCCATGTGCCTGCCTGGCGTGCCTTTTCCGTGGAGTGAATGCAACGAGACGTTCGCTTGAACGAGTTCAGGATAGCCGCGATGTTGCATCGGTGACTGGAGATTCCCCTTTCCGCTTTTGGATGTTGCAGAGACTGTGGGTTTGATAAGATCATCCTTTTCGAGGCAACTGCAAGGTAGTCTTTCACTAAAAATAAATGATAGGATTATCCGGTACAAAAGAAAAAATGTAAATGCCACATAACATTGTTTGGTTATCAGTGCCCTCCTTATGTTTTTTTTTTTTTTTTTTGAAATCCTGAAAAGTTTATTTTTGGGTAATCCAGTCAATGACGTTTTCGTGGTAGACCCACCGGGTTGCAGGGACGCTCGACGTGACGGACTGGTTACAGCGAGAGGAGATTGTTGGTCGCTTAGTCCCAGCTCAAACAAACCCTGGGCCCTCCCTGAAATGGAATTCTAGGTAGCAAACTGATTTATTTGCACGCGCCGCTCTAGACTTTTCTCTCACCCTCCGAACGGTTATTAGATAACTATTGCCACCAAACGGAAAACTTTGGTGTTACATCCATTTATGTTATTATAATTTCGAATGACGAAGAGAACACAGTAGAACAGATTGTTTCTTTGTGTCGGGCATAATTTAGTTAATTATATGACATGACAGTCAAATATATGACGCAGTGGAGCTAGCTATATGACATGACACGTGACAGTTTATAATTTGCGCTAGTCTTCCTATTATAACCATGCGTATTTGTCGCCGTTGATGATAGTCACAGGCATATGAAGCCCTATCGGTCATGTGAATCGATCTGCATACGAGCGTACGCTAAATTGATTAACTAGATAATTCAAAAAGACGTGTAACAACCCAAGTAGACAAAGTGCCAATTAGGCTAAGCTGCATTTGTATAATTACGCTCTGGACTAGGATAGGCCTGTCTGTTGCACGAATCGTTATGATTGTAAGTACATTAATCTTCCAAGACACTGACTCAAGATTTATTGGCTATATTGGAGATGTAACTGTAATGTCATTTAAATTCTGACAGGGGCACATTTGTGAGCACTTGCGCAAAGAGACTTTTCAGACAGCCTGCCAAGGCCAAACAAGTTTACATGTTAAGCTTAACATTCATTATTTGTGCACTGGTCTCCAAAGTTTCTGGAGTTATTGTAAAATTCGTTTTTGCGTTTTCTGGCTGCAGTGCCATGTTGTTCTGCAGTCAAATCAAATACGTGAATATGCCTTTGTTTTTGTAGCGGCTCCTTCTGGAAGAATATTTGTGGAAATTTGAAATTCTTTTTTTTAAAAGAACTAGAGAGCATAACAACTGCAATGGGTAGGTTTCAGCTATCCAATCCTATGAAGTTTATGTCCAAAGGCATGACTCTGACGTAGATGTTATTTATGGTTTGATTAGATATGTTCAATTTGTTTCATATTCGGTTGTGTTTCTGAAGACCTGCACGGAATATCTTTCACTCGTCGTGTGTTTGATAAACTTTGAAGTTCTTGTCATTGTGTACGCTTAAAAATTTCGACTTCCTCGTTTCCCATGAGGCACGGACGGGGTTCGAACCCGCGATCTTCGGTTTACGAGACCGACGCCTTACCACTTGGCCACCGCGCCAGACGGCTTGCCCCATAGAGCAATTATGTTAATGCAAGATATCAGGAAGTTAGTTGTGTATCTGAAAAAAAATTACACAATACATTCTTCAAACCGCTAGCACATTGAAACGATGCATTTTGATTACAGTACATGGTGCAACTGTCCCCTATAGACAGGCCTCATGTATCATACTAATTACCCGAACGATATCAATAAATCATAAACGTAGCTGGTTTGATGCTATTTTTAGGACACGCCTATGGCGCGTGCTCTGGACGCTCAGCGTACCGACGTGAAAGTCGGGAAAACCAACTGAGTGAGTGTGACACTAATTGAAATACTGTGTGTACTTTAGTTAGCGGGCTCTGATAATTGGTTACGGATGTTGAAGACATTCTTACAGATTTGTTTGTCAGCGGAAAGATTTCGGTAAGACTGCGCTATATGTGTTCTTTTTTTGGTGTGGCAAAGCATTGGATCGCTTGGTATTAGCTTGAGATCTTATAATGCAAACTAATGTTGATTAAATGACGATTGTGAGATTACCGATACATAGCAGTGTGCTACTTCCAACATCCGACATGACGAAGCACAGTATTAGCAAAGAATAAAACACACGCGTTTTGCAGGAATTAGCCTACATATAGGCCTAGGCTACTGGTGTTGTATCTGTTTAACAATCCTTATGTTGGCACCACTTATATATACGTATAGTCTCCAATTTGAGAGTTCTGTTGGTGGTTTGCATTTCTGTCGCGGTAAAAGGTGTTTCTAAACAACGGTTCTGTGAAAACTCACACTTCCTTGACGGATTACCTAATCCACTGAACACATCTTTGCTGTTTTTAAAATATGTTATGTAAATATCATCTAAGCATCTGTACTGACAAAAAATGAACGTAAAATGAAATGCATTTTTAAAAACCTATAGCTGTCCGTCTCAATAGCCTACACTTTTTCAACCGCTGACGTAGAAGATGTAATTGAGTTTTATTTTGCCCATCATTCCGACAATAAGGAATACCTTAGTGGCTATTTGCGTTTGACACGGGTTCGACGTTCCTACCACGGAAAATCTACTCATTAAAATGCATATTTTTTTAAACTGAAGCCTTATACTGACTGTTTTAGAAATGGAATATGATGGTTCTGTTTCTTATGCTCGAGTGATGTATCATTATTTGCGATCATTGTGTGATTGCTGCCGTTTCATTTTGTACAGTAATAATGGGGTCATTTTCATGTCCTACATTTCTGCGCGTACGTGCCTATGCATGCACGTGGACACGTGTATGCATTCAGGGATTGGGTATTCCTGTGTTGCATTTGTGCATGTGTACATACATGGATTCCTTGCGTGTGTTTGCACGCATTAATGAATTTACCCTTGTGTCTGTGTGTGGCCATGTACATTTGTGTGTGTGTGTGTATGTGTGCGTGTGTGTGAGCGTGTGTACGTGTGTGCACTCGCGTGTGTGTCTGCTCATGTATGTGTGTTTATGTGTCTATGTGCATGTGTGTGCGTGCGTGCATGTGTGTGCGTGCATGTGTGCGTGCGCGTGTGTTTCTGCGTGCGTGCGTATGTGCATGTGTGTGCGTGCGTGCGTGCATATGTGCGTGTGTGTGTTTCAGGTTGGCTGCAGTGCACTCTATGCGGCCCTTCCCCGGGTCAGGGTGGCCCTCTCCATGGTGTCCCCCACCATGAAGGCCGTGGTGGACGCTGTCTGGGTGGTGTGGGGCATCGGCGCCTCCGTCTACGACTACCTGACCACCAGCGCCATGGAGGAGCGCATCCACGCGCTGGAGAGCGCAATCACGCTCCATCAGGTCATCATCGGTCTGCTGACGGCCAGCCTGGTCCTGCTCTTCACCTACATCCTGCTGAGGAAACGTTGAGGAAGCGTTGGGGAAACACTGAGGGAACGCTGAGGGAACAGGAGCACGCCAGCACCAGGGGGGATATGCACTGACCACATGACAGCTTAGCTGGCTACACACAACAGGCAGTGGCATGTATTTTGTGTAAAGTGTGTGTGTGTGTGTGTGTGAGAAGGGGGATATGACCCACTGATTCCATTTCTGACCTATTAGCTGCCCGTCATCTTTTCAAGTGATCTTAGTAGAGCAGTGGCCTAAGTAGAGCAATCCTGTTCCTGGAGATCTACTGTCCCGTAGGTTTTCATTTCATACCTGACTGGTTTTCACTTGGCACACCTGACTCTACTGATTAGCAGCTTAACAAGATCTCTTGCTGTTAAGTGAGGCGTGCTTTGTTAGGTTTGGAGTGAAAACCTACAGGACGGTAGATCTCTAGCTGTTGAATGAGGTGTGGCTTTGTTAGGGTTGGAGTGAAAACCTTCAGGACGGTAGATCTCTCGCTGTTGAATGGGGCGACATAGCTCAGGACCGATTGTCTGGCAGTCGGAGGGTTGCCGGTTCAAACCCTGCCCTGGGCATGTCGAAGTGTCCTTGAGCAAGACACCTAACCCCTAACTGCTCTGGCGAATTAGAGGCATCAATTGTAAAGCGCTTTGGATAAAAGCGCTATATAAATGCAGTCCATTTACCATTTTACCATTTGAATGAGGTGTGCTTTGTTAGGGTTGGAGTGAAAACCTACACGATGGTAGATGTCCAGGAACAGGGTTGGTTACCATTGTAGTAGCGCATGGACTACACAGTACAATTGGAAGGAGAAATAGAATGCTGGATTGCACTAAACCTAAATCAGCCAATTGGGCATGGCGTTTCAGGCACTGGTTTGTCTGCAGTGCCTTCCTTTAAAGGGGGATGGGTAAGCTATGGAGCCAGTTGGAGAGCTGGAGGTGTGGACCTGGGACTCTATGGAGGGGCCTGGGGGGTCAGGCTTGTGTGCAGTAGACTTCCTGTTGAAACCAGGGACAGGCAGCTCCCTCTGCACGAGAAACGCGGTTTCTGGAAGATGTCCGACCTGCTAAATTTCAGAGAAATTTGGGGCGTAGAAACTTCTGCACACTCCCGGGGCCGCACACGGAGGGAAATGTGTTCGTTTTCGGATTTGTGTCCCGTACAGTAAATGCCCCTTTTCGTGCCGTGTCCTGCACCACAGCCTCGTAGCTCCTCCCCCACAGCATGCCCACCAGCTCAGTGGATCCAAGGAGTCCCCAAATCTTTTGGTTCCAGTGTGGAGGGGCGAAGGGGTGTGCCCCGACCCTGCTTCCACCTGAGAGCCAGGGTCACAAGCCATATGGACCAAATTATTAATTCAACTAGCATAATTAATTATTATTAATTACACTGCTGTGGAAAAAAAAAATCATGGATGTGCAGTTCTGCAAGGACAACAGAATTCTCTTGAAAAACTGGACTCTTGAATTTTATTCTGGACATTCAACAAGTTGGAATGTTCATAAACGTATAGGGAACAATTCTCGTGACTCAAAAACCAGAAAATGTATTTAAAGTGACCTTAATCAGTGTTAATATGTGGCCAAAATGCATTGGATTGCAGGTGATAATATGTGAAATCTGTGCTTTATGCTTCCTCCATATTTATTCCCTACTCTGTTTGCAAAGGCATTTTCATAATGCATTCAACAATGCAAGGGCCTGTAATTACTTTATTAGGTATAACAGTGAAGGCTTACGCTGCATTAGTTAGTTGAATGTAGCTTTTTGTAAAAAGTCAAAACACTGGCTTATCAGTGTGCTGCTATGAAATGCCTTGCATTTCTCCAAACTGTCGATGTGACTGTATTTTGTCCATGAGCTCGGTTTTCTGATTTTTGACAACAGTACAGGGCTTTCAATTAAAAAAATAAAAAATAGATAAATAAAAAAACATTATGAACTCATGCTCAGGATGTATATGTACACCTTGTCTCTTGTTTCTAAAAATGTGTGTATAGTTGCACAAATCAATATAGAGATTTAATTAATAAAACTGAAAAAGATCAGAAAATAGATACAAAGCGGTTGAGTTTTTGTGACTTTTGTCCAGGCTACAGTTTCAAGTTTTGACGATGATCATTTCCAGAAAGAGCAACAGGGGTGGGGGGGTGGGGGGCTCTCGGTAGCGGTCACTGGGCTGTCAGGGCCACTGTTGTCTCTTGATGATTAAGCGATGAACAACGACTGAATACTAGACTAGAACGTGCACCTACAGAAGATGCCGGATGGTCCATAGGCCGTGACTGTGATGCGGTCCAGTTGCCCTTTCGGACCCAGTGTCCAGTGTCAAAACTGTTTGAATGTCAGAGGGGTTGAGGGCCAATCTGTCATTGTGCCTACACGGTGAAAAAAGTGCGTCTACAGACAGGAAAAGGGAGACGTGGAAAAATGTCTTCCCTCTGTGTTTCTATATGCAGTATTTTGGGGGGTATGGTGAGTTGCTGTCACGGAGGGTGGAAAAAAGGCAGCTAGCTGGCTAGCATTTCTTTTGCACCGTAGGGAAAGCAACCATACCCTCGTAGATTGCTAGTGCATAGGGAAAGCCATGCCGTGGCGCAGAGAAAGTTAGCATTTCTCTGCTCACTCTGGAGAGGCTCTTACAAACGCAAACGTCTGTGACTGAGTGAGTGACTGAGTGATGAAGTTACGCCATTGGTCGGCCGAATTATGAAGTCACACTATTGGTCGGCCGGTCCAGCCATGTGCTAGGTTTTGACCTGGTCTTGTTTCTTTTGTGAACATTTCCATCTGTACTGTCTTACAGGCTTGATCCAGGAATGTGAGTCTATGTGACAGGGTAGACCAGGGGTGGGCAATTTCGGTGCTGGAGGGCCGTTGTTTACGCAGGTTTTTGTTTACATCAGTTACCCTGACTAAATGAGCTAACTGGCTGCATACGCCAAACACTGGTTCACTCATAGATTAGATCTCAGTAAAATGTTTCGCGGAGGGAGGCAAGAACAGTCTTTGGCTGTTGTTCGTGCACTTATCAAGAAATGTAGCTAAAATGTCAGGTGGCGTTAAACGTTAGGGGCTAATTAAGTAATTAAGGCCAGAAGCCGGCATGAAAACCGGAAACAGAGACGGCCCTCGTTGCCCACCTCTGCGGTTAGACTGTGTGTACACTTCACCGTCAGACAGCATTTCTGTTCTGAGAATAAGAGGAACGTTTCTATTTCTGTTGATGGGAACAGGGTGTTCTGTCAGCAGAATGTGAATGGGAACCAAAATTTGAGTGCAAATGGTATGAGATGAGTGTGTACTGAAAAGGAGACAATGAGAGAAGCAAAGAAATCTTATACACACACACACATATATATATATATATATATATATATATATATATACGTATAGCCAGAGAAACTGCTGAATTAACAGCTCTACCACCCATTCAACAAGGGAGGAAGGTTTTCTGTCTTCGCTGAAGTGGGTTTAGAGCAGGAGCAGTGCGGGGATCGGAAGTCTTTATGTTGTGGGGGTGATAATCCAATCATCTGCAGACTTTGCCAGAAAGAGAAAACAAGACATTTTCCATAATGTCGCAAAAATGAAGCTACAGGTAGGATCACTGAGGTCTCCTGCGACTGAACATTTGTGTTTACTTTCTCATTGCAGTGACGGTGAACGTGCTGCGTCCGGCATCACGTCGAACGCATTTTGTGTGTCGAAACAGCAGTTTCGGTTTTTTTTTTTTTTGCTCTCGGGCACAACCTCAGTGGAGGTTTTAACGTGAGCGGCCTTACGGTTGCATCAGAATCTGAAAACAACGGCGAATTTCTACGCGGCTGTAACCGTGTATGGGACCGTTGTGAAAAGGGGCTGACGCAATGAAAACAAGCGCTCGATTGCATTAAAGCCCTCTGGACTGTGTGGGGCCTGACAGGTCAGCGAAGGACAGTCACTCGATAGTCAGGCCTGTGCAGTTTCTATAAGCCCTTTATGTGGTGGTAATGGCGGTGCCTGGGCGGGGGGCGGGGGTTACGTAAGGGCAGTCGTAATCCTGAACACACAAACGACCAAGTGTGTGGGATTACGCTCTGTCCCTTTACATTACGTTACTGGCATTTAGCAGACGGTCTTATCCAGAGCAACTTAGGCAACTATTACACAGCATATACAGCTGGATGTATACTGAAGCAGTGAAGGTAGTGTCCTACCCAGGAATTTAACCTGTGACCTTCAGGTTACCAGACCAGCTCATTACCCCATGACACTACACTACACATGATATTTAACAATGGGGAGGTAAGACCGGAGATGAGCACACAGCCTCACTTTTTTCGTTTTCTAAAATGATTTCTTCTGCCTTTTTAAATAGGGCAGGGGATTCGGAGAGCTGCCCCAATTTCTGCACCAGTGATTGAGGTTCCACTGGGGGGGTGTGGTGGGGGGTGGGGGGAGGGGTTTGGGGGCGTTTTGGGGCCTCCTGGGATAGCCTCGACCGTGTCTGGCCTCCGCGAGTGTTCCATCATCTCTGGTCCAGAGCGTCACGTCTTTGGGGTCGTTTCACGGCAGTTAAAACTCTTTTAATGTTTATTTCTGGGAGATTCTGCTGACTACACCGCCAGCATTACAAGGGCTGCAAGTGAGATGCAAGTTACATGTTTCATATTCAAGCAAGCATGTGAAAAATGCACAGTGCCATGTAAAAGTATATTTGCCCCCATCCTGATTTCCTCTATTTTTTGCATATTTGTCACACAAACTGTAGTATTAGACTAAGGGAAACTGAATAAACACAAAATCATACAATCATTTTTAAAATGTGTTTTGAGTTTGGTTCCCCTTGTCTAATATTACACTTTGTGTAAAGATCTGAAAACCTTCAGTGTGACAACAAATATGCAATAATGGAGGAAATCGGGAAGGGGGAAAATACTTTTACCAAGCCACACTTTTAAAGGCAGTAAATTGTGTGTGTGTGTGAGTGCGAGCATGTGCGTGAGTGTGAAAATGATATAAGAAGTGTGTGTTGTGAGGTTGATAAAATTGGAACTGATACCTGGGTTTGTTTCCCGCTGCTGTTTACATAAGTGGTGTACATATTTATGTAGCACACAGATTGGCAATATAGTGAAGATATAAAGATGAGTGAACAAGCCATAATGTTTCAGGGCTTGGCATCTGAGGGGATCCAGCATTATCATCATTAACATTAGTACAGGTTACGTTTCATAAGTTACCTCAACTATCATGTTGCTTGAAAATGAGATAATATTTAAAGTAAGCTTGCTTTTCTTAAGATGGGTGACTTTATGATGTGATTTTGAGTTATTCCTGTGTGGTGCTAATGATCAATTAAACAGAGAATTTGGGACCCTGTATATTGTTTCTGGATTATTACCACCCATGAATTGGTCGAATAGTTGAAGCTTCTCACTTATTCCACTGATTTTCTCAGTTTCCACAAGATATTGAACATGCAGGAATCTCTGCAATGAATCAAGGTTAAGCCACAGAAACTTCTTTTCATCACTAATGACACTGCCAATGCCGATGCCAAACCTGAAATAGGCTACTTGTTTCTTCCATAGTGTGTTTCATCTATCTGGGAATGCTAAAATGTTCCATCGGGAAGTGAGATGTAGAATTTAAACACTGAAACGCGCTGGCATTCTTCTGTGAGTGATTTCGGGAGTTACACAAAAAGAAAACATGCAAGCAAATTGTACTGTTAAACATTTATCAATAGGGGCCGTCTAATTTGACGGCCGCTGTGCCCATAATGCACCATGGCATTCGTACACAGCGATTTCCCGCAAAATAGTTTCAAAGAGGAAAGGAGCGCGAGCGGCAAATTCTCCTCTCTACCGAACTTGTTTGTGGTGTCTGCGGGTGGATTGAAAACGCGTCAGACCAATTACAGTCGATAGAGTTCAAACAACCTCTTCTATTCGGTTACATTTTGAAAGAGGGCGGGTAATGTGTTCACAGCAAGTCACACTTGCCTTGTCCGCGAGGGAGTCAAACGGGAGTTCTGTCTGTTTTGGGGGGAAGCAATGATTTTAACATATTTATTTTAATCTTGAAAACTGCTTCCTATTATATACACATCTTTTCAGAAATAGAGAAAGGGGGTATCAAATGCTTAAACTGGACTTACATATACATTCAAGTGATTTCTAGCGACACTATTTATATCTCACCATTTAAAACCGCCTGCAACAATTATTTCATGGCTTCTCCCGAGCAACTGGCTATAGAGCTATCTGTATCTGCTTTGCTAGCGAGCTAGCTACAGGACTTAGCTAGCTAGCTATCTAGTTGTTAGGTTCCGATAAGTAAACAGAGATTATTTCTCGTTGAGAGATAACTAGCTAGCTAGCTAGCTAAACCACAACAGGGATCACGCACAGCTATTCTCAAGCTAGCTAGCTAGCTTTCTAACGTTGTATTATTCTAAAGCCGGACGTTAAAACGTTAGCAAGTAGACAACTAGCTACACACTTTAGCTAGCTGGCCACTGTTTTTGGGTGAAGAAGACTAGCTAGGTCTCTGTGTCCTTTGTTTTAAAAAAGGACTAGCTGAATTATTTCCGTCATCTGTGCAATCCGCCGTTTTCATGGCTCCTCAAAAGCACGGCGCGGGGAGTGGTGGTTCTGCTTCGGGTCCTGGTTTGGGTTGTACTAGTGGTAAAGCCAATGGTGGTGTGTACCAGTCCTCCGCTGTTGTGATGGCCCCGGTGAAGAAGCCGAAGATGGAACTCATACAAGCCGATCATGAGCTTTTCCTCCAGGCCTTCGAAAGTGAGTTAACGTTTCCCGTCCTCGGACTTTATTTTGATCAACGCTAATGATAAAAAAAGTCGCTACTAGCTACATAGCATACCTGTAATTTAATTTAGCTTACCAGTTGTTTAACTTAAGTCGACTGCTATGCGGCGATAATGTGGTTGACTATAGAATACCTAGAAGATGGGCCAAGATTAACTTTAAACACTGGCATGATAACGTTAGCTGCTTTAAGATGATTGACGTGCTCAGTGGAATGTGCCTCCTGTCTTTGGCACTAGCGACGTGCTCTTCTATATTCCGAAAAACTGTCTTTGCCTGCATTTACTAACGTTAACTGGCATAACCAGCTAGCCAGTTAAAGCTTTGCGGGTTGCTTGCTTGATATTGTGCTTGTTATCTAGCTAGCTAGCTGGGTAATGATACTTCATCAGTTGTATAACTTCGCTAGCTAACGTTTACCAGCTATCTAACCCCACGTTGATTAACGCTATTTCATAACGCTAATTGTTAGTGGAATGGTTATGCGCTTTGTGGAATAAGTCGCTAGCAACCTCAGCTGACTAGCTAACGTGGCAGTATTCCACAAGTTATTGGCGTTATTTAAACGGCTAACGAGTTTGTGTTACGTTGAATAAATCAAGTCACTGACTAGCTGGCTGACTGTTTTATTTGGTGAACTAGCTACCAACTTGGTCAACCACTGCCTAAAACATGCCTTTACTATCTGGTGCATAAATTAGACTAATAGTAATAGGTAGCTAGCTAACGTTGTATGTAGAATCAAGCCTCTAATTTCGGTTCACCTTTTTGGTTTTCTCATAGCCAGCTAAGATTTTTTGAAATTGACGTTATGTTCTTCGCATACAAACGTTGGATACCTAAGGCCAAGGGTCGTCTTGATAGAATTAGTATGTTGTTCGCTTGTCAAATAATTAGCAGCATCTTACTTGAGTTTGTGGATGAAAAATTGACAGTCGACTCAGCGCACGAGGCCCTCCGGTTTAATGGTACATTTCAAACCAAATTGAAAGGTACCATTGTTCAAGCTGACAAAAACAAAAGTATCGAGCGGATCTTAAATTCTGCTGTCATATTGCATGCATTGTAATGAACATGTAGAGGTATACAGGTTGAGCCCACTTATCTCGGTTCTTGTGCCTGAGATCCATATCACCCAGGTGTGGACACATTAACCGGCACAAAGCTGTAAAATTAATTCTTGAGTGGCATCTATTTGCATTTAACAGTTCAAACGCTTAGCCAGGTTACCAATGTTTTATGAAATACCCTTTGACTGAGTGAGTCTGAAAATGGACAGGGAGGTGGGACCTTTCCATGTGGAGATGGTGAACAGTTGTGTTTCCATATTTTCTGTTCCTTGCAGAACCAACACAAATCTACAGATTCCTTCGCACCAGGAACCTGATTGCGGTATGTTTTTTCTTTAACTAATAGAGATGTATCGCTCCAATACTTCCACACAGTAGGGTTGTGTGTAGAAGTGTCTGTATAGGCGATGGGTTGTTTTGCTGTGAACCTGAGGTGGTCTTGTGTCTGCTGTCCCAATTAACACTGGGAACTTTTTTTTGTCCCTTTTTTCGTTTCAGCCCATTTTCTTGCACAGGACGCTCACGTACATGTCCCACCGGAACTCACGAACAAATGCCAAAAGGTAAACACAGGGAGCCGAACGGTGCTTTTTTTTTTTTTTTTGAGCATTGCTTGAATGCTTTTGCTTAGAAAGGCACCCATTTGGCTGTTTTGCTGTTCGGTGTTGCCAGGACGCAGAAAGTTGGCTACTGTTTTCTGATGGCGTTCAACAGATTAAGAGTTGCCCGCAAGTGGAAAATTCTATTTAATGCACACAGATTCATTCAGAAATGGAATTGGTCGTTTAAGCCCCTGTCTAAGAGACCCAGTGGATTAGAAATGTACAATCCTGGAACATACAGTAGCCAAATACTTTTCTGAATGTAGTAAAATATAAAATTCTGAAATGATCTGTTTCCTGTTAACATGAATTCACATTGTGCCTGCTTTACATTTCCTTGCATCTTTGTGGAATTAGCCTTCTTGCGTTCAACCTTCCTCACACACTTGCAATATGAGGCCAGTGGGGTTTCTTTTCCTTTTGAAAAAAATAACATAGCACTTTGCAAAGCGAGTGATCTGACTAAATCATCTGCTGCGTTTGATGAGAACGTCTGAAGATCTTGCCTTAGACGTACACATTTGGAAATGGCCGAGTTTGAGATTTCTGAGATCTCGCTCTTTGGGGGGGAAAAAAAACATCTGAACTGTATCATCAGCACGAGCGGGGGATGTTGGAATTGTTTTATTTGGCCTAATGATTTAAGACTGTGATTTCCGGCTCTTTTCAAGTGGGAAGACCTCCATGTGCACGGGCTGTTTCCAGCCCCTGACACCCCCCCCGAGCTGTAAAGTATAAATGAAAGGAGGCGTGCTGAGGCCAGGTCCTGCTCGGGCGCTGGGAGCCACCCGCCGCCGGTGCAGCAGACGCAGGCGGCTGCGTTTCGTACCAGAGTGTGCTTTCGCACCGAAGGCAACCCAAAGGGACGCTCGTTTACTTGGAACCGACGCTAAACCACTGCACGTCTTCCGACCGTTTAGATTTTTACTATTCCTCCTCGTTCCGAGAGAGCTTTACAGGTTTTTTTATTAAGCGCTAGCTGAGGAGAGGGAGTGGGATTCCGAACTCAAAGCAGTTCGTCCTGAATGTGCTGAATTGCAAAACTTCGCTACTAGTTAGCTTTGACTTGAACTTTGCAAGCTTACGCATATAAGTATTGTTATTTTTTTAATAATAAGATGTGCACGGCTTTCTGTTATTACCTGTGTGCCTGCTGGAGTTCAGAATAATTCTTTTAAGATCCACTGAGGGCTGCGAGGGTTTTAGAAAACAGTATTCCAAATATTCCATCCATTACCTATAGCTGCTTATCCTGGGCAAGGGTCGTGGGTGGGTGCTGGAGCCTATCCCAGCATGCATTGGGCGAGAGGCAGGAATACACCCTGGACAGGCCGCCAATCTATCGCCAGGACAAAAATATGACACTATGAATTTGGTTTAGATTTTCAGGAAGGACTGTAGTTTAAAATGAGTTGTCAGTCTGTGTGTACGTATGAGAATGTTATATGGCTGCTGTGACTCTGTACTCTGACTGAGCTCCTGTGTTTTACTGGACTTTTACACAAGCAGGGCTGGAATTTTGCACTGTTGACAAATAACTCCGGGCACCTTAGTTCATATTGGCCTGAAATGGGATGAAACACAAGCCTTATGTGTCATTGCAATTTGCGAGCCCAAACTGTGTTTTTGTTGAGCATTTCAGGAAGAGAATCTGTTTTAGAAAACCGTAACTTTCTACATACTAGGCCTAATTCTTTGTAAAAAAATAAAATAAAATAAAAAAATAACATCAGATAAGCTATTTCAAAATAGTTGTGCATGTGTGAATATCATGATGATGGTTTACTGACAGGTTTTGTTTATAGTGAAGGTGCTACTATTTATTTCGATATTTAGGTAGGCTATTTCTTGAAAAGAACTTACGCCGCTGGTTAAAATGAGACTGGCATGTTCACACTGGGGTGAAATTATAGCGTAAGAATTTTTGACTGGAATACACTGTGGGCTGTACCGGCTTGTCATTCGCTTACTGTTACGCGGCTGTTAGCAGAGGAGGGCTGTGAGAACCCGGCTGTTTCCACTCCGTGTAATCAACCACACTGCGGGAACTGCACAGTCATCAAAGAACAGGAAGGTGTACTTCCTTGGGTGAAAATTCTGACGTTTTTCCGTCTGCATCTTGGAAACCTGGACCGCTTTGAGTCCGTAATACTGCTGCCAGACTAAATATTTTGTTTGTGAATGCAATCGTTTTTTTTTTTAAATATAAAAAATAGGTTCAATTGAATTAGTCTGACTGGAGAGAAATGAAGTGGAAAGTGGTAAACCCTAACTGCTGCTGCTGGAGGTGAAGTGAGTCGCCTGCTCTCTGCGTTTTGGTGCCGCGCTGAATTGCGCGGTTTGCAGATGAACCGGCGTGTGAGAGATGGAAGTGCTGTTTTTTTTGTTCTCTGTAGATCTTTGTGGCGGTGGAGTTGGTTCCCGGCAGGATGCTGAGCTTTGTGTCGATGTACTCTGAGTGGCTTTAAGTGTCAGTGAGCAGACGTGACGGCAGAGAGATTTTTACTTTAATGAAACAATCAGCAAGTCGATGATCTTGAAAAAGAAACTACCACTGAATTGTCCTGCCTAAGTTCACTTGTTTTGCGCTTTTTACACATATTGAAAGGTCTCATCCAGCTCAGTGTGAGCCCTGTAAATGCCATAACACAGTAACTAGCAAAGGCTTTAAAAAAAAAAAAAAACCTCACATGGCAAAACTACAATGCTGTTTTGGATCAGTTGTGTTAAGGAACTTTTTTGATGCTGTAAATTCCTCTCTTTTTATTTTTTGGAAATGAGAAGTGTTTCTGCAGCAGCGGCCAATGCCTGTGTGTGTTTCTCTGCATTTCACGAGTGCAGTAGTCTGCGGAACCCCTGATGTGATATTAACCCCTGATTTTGTCTGTGGCTCCAGGAAGTCCTTTAAAGTGGACGACTTGCTGTTCAAAGTGGAGAAGATGAGAGGAGAGCAGGAGTCACACAGGTAAGAGCTGCCGTCGGGTTGCATGTGTGTTCACTGCTTCTGTCTGCGGTCGTTTAAAACTCAAACCTACTTATAAAAAATTATTTATATTTTCTCCTCGATTTAGATTTTTTTTTCAGGAGGAGAGGGCGGTCACGTGACTCCTCTGGGTCATGTGATGCGTGTTCTCGCTTCTTTTTCCACGCTTGCAGACGCACCGCCGATCACGCGCTGGCCCGTGTTGTCGGAGGACAACGAGGCCAGCGCGTTCGCGGTTCGTGCGTCCGCATGCGCCTGGTCTGACCAGCAGTGGCCGCTAGAGAGCGATGAGCCCAGCGGACCTAGCCGGCTCACCCGCTAACATTCCCCTGTGAGGCCGGCCCTGTTGTTGCCTCGCCAGCGTGACCTCCAGCCGTAGCCGGCACTGGTGCGACCGGGCCTCCAGCACCCGGTCACCGGGCTCGCGTTTGGGTTTGGGACCGACCATCTTTAGAATCCGGCGTCTCAGAACCTAGTTTTCACCTGTCCACCTTCTCTCTCTCTCTCTCTCTCTCTCTCGTTTATATCGACTACTGCTCCCTGTCACAGACTGAATAAGCGTCTAACATGTTTTTTTTCCTGTCTCTCTTTCTCTCTCTCATTCTCTGTCTCACCCTCTCTCTCTCTCTCTCTCTCTCTCTACAGCCTGGCTTCACACCTTCAGCTCACATTCACTGGATTCTTCCATAAAATAGGTAAGCTCTCCTTTTACGCTCAGGCTATGGGGGGAGGATCCCTGCTCTGTTTTTAAAGTTTGGTGACTTGACTGCTTGGAGTGTGAGATGCCTGCTGTATGACATCCCATCATTTTGATTCTTCGCTGGATCCAGGGCAGCTGGAGTTGGGTTAATGTTGCCAAACTTTACAAAGTTCCTCTCTCTCTCTCTCATTCCCCCCCCGCAGAAAAGCCATCGCAGAACTCAGAGAACGAACAAAACTCTGTGTCTTTAGAGGTGCTACTCGTCAAAGTCTGCCACAAAAAACGCAAGGTAAAAAAAAGTGAACACCAGCTTTCATTGTGTGACCACCTTGGGTCCCTTCAGCTCACATAAGATAACGCTGAGCGTTTAACGGTTAAATTGCTTCTGGTCAATCAGTCCTGGTAAGCATGTGATAGTTAACACCAGTAGTACTACTGGCCTGGAGGGCTGGATTTGAGTATCCCCGGTGTAGCGTGTGTAAATGCACTGAATTTGTTCTGAATGAGATTTGTTCTCTTCCCCAGGATGTCAGCTGCCCGGTCAAGCAAGTGCCCACCGGTAAGAAGCAGGTGCCTTTGAACCCTGACGGCGGCCAGCCCAAGCCGGGAGCCTTCCCCTCGCTGGTGGTGTCCAGCAACGAGTTCGAGCCCAGCAACAGCCACATGGTCAAGTCCTACTCGCTGCTGTTCCGCGTGTCCCGGCCGGGGAGGCGGGACCTCAACGGCCTGGCCAACGGCGAAACCAACGAGAACATCGGCAAGTGCCCCGCACCCCGAGTCCTGTCGCCCGCACCCCGAGTCCTCTCACCCGTGCCCGCACCCTGAATCCTCTCGCCCGCGCCTGCTCCCCGAGTCATCTCGCCCGCGCCTCAAACAGCCATGTCCGCACCCCCTGAGTCATCCCCTGAATCATCCCCTGAGTCATCCCCTGAATCATCCCGAGTCACATAGCTGCATCTCGACTCCATCCTTTCCGAAATGCGTGGGTGGGTGGTGCGTGAAGCTCGGAATGCCTCGTAACTGAGCGCCTCATTGCATTCCACTTCAGAACATTATGGACGTTTTTTAATTCGTGAAATGGATTTCGGGTCATTTCTGGCATGAAATGACCCCAGCCCTAGTCTCAGTGTGTGTTTCTCTTTATCTTCTCAGCACACAGCCTTACCCAGGCTGCTTACGATACCATCTCTATGCGTTTATCAGCAATGCCCCGGATGGGATGTGAACCAGCAACCTCTGCAATTGCAACCCCTCTTCTACCGACTGTCGTATTTATAGTGCTGGCCCTTAAACTCGCAATTTGCTGTACTGTGACACTGTGGAGGTTTACACCGGTTGCGCGAGCTTATCTCTAAATTTCCTTTCCCTAGATGTCATGGAGGAGCTTCCAAACAGGAGGAGGAGGAACATGTCTCATCGAGAGGACGGGGAGACCACCTTCGTCGCCCAGATGACTGTCTTCGATAAAAACAGGTAACAGACGACCTTATTTTGAATGTCCTCTGTCTCGTAGTTGTGTGCTGATTGCACCCAGAGGTGATTAAATGCCGTGGCGTGGATATGTGGACAAAACCACAATTTCAGAATGTTAAGTAGTCAAGCACGACCATTTAAACATTGATATAAAGGATCATGGTACTTGTAGTATTATAGAGTACCTGGGAAGGCTTTGGATATCCTGTCCTGTTTTGCTGGACAGGCATTGCCAATTTGCATAGTTTGTCAGGGCAAATAAGCATACGCATGGATTTGCTTGTGTGAGTGATTGAGTTAGTGTGTGAGTTTAGCGTATGCGTGTGTCTGCGTGTGCGTGCGTGTCTGTGTGTGTGCTTGTGCACGTATGTGTGTGTGTGATTCCTGCGTGGTTGAATGTGTCTGTTCTTTATTAAGCCTCACGGCTCTCAGTGGCAGTCTTAGTGCCTGGCTGGGGCATGCTGGGTAAATGGGCCTCGTCCCGTTCCAGGCGTCTGCAGTTGCTGGATGGGGAGTATGAAGTGTCCATGCAGGAGATGGAGGACTGCCCGGTCAGCAAGAAGAGAGCCACCTGGGAGACCATCCTGGATGGGAAGTCTGTCGCCTTGCCTGCGTTGTCGTCGTCTGCGCCTGCCCGCCTGCGCCTGCCTGCCTTGTCTGCCGCCCTGGTCCCCTGTCGCTGCGCGCCGCTCTGTCGTCTCCCCTGTCTGTCTGCCTGCTGCGCCGCCTCTGCGTCGTCTGTCTGCGTCTGTCTGTGTGCGTGTCTGTCTGTCTGGCTATCTGTCTGTCTGGCTATCAGGCAGACAGCCTGTTGGTCTGGCTTTGTCTGGTTAATACATTGTTGAGGCATCTGCAGGAGTGTTGTCTAACTATAGCGCGAACAAGGTCATGTGATCGTGTATTTCACACGCCTGTTTGGCCTGAGGCATTGTGAGACTGTAGGGAAGGGTGAGATGGGGGTGAGACTGTGGGAAGGGTGGCAGGGAGACTGTAGAGGTGAGCGAGTAGACTGTAGGGAATGGGTGAACTGAGGGTAGGGGGCTGTAGGAAGGGTGAGGGGTGGACTGTAGGGAAGGGTGAGACGGGGGTGAGACTGTAGGGAAGGGTGAGAGGGGGGTGAGACTGTAGGGAAGGGTGAGGGGGGACGTAGGAAGGTGAGAGGGTGAGACTGAGGAAGGTAGAGGGTGGATGAGGGAGGTGGCGGGTGAGACTAGGAAGGTAAGGGGGGACTGTAGGAAGGTGAAGGGTGGACTTAGGGAAGGTGACGTGTGGATAGATGTGAGAGTGGTGATGAGTTCTCCGCCCCCCTCTCCCCCCAGTGGCTGCCCCCTTTCGAGACGTTCTCTCAGGGACCCACGCTGCAGTTCACCCTGCGCTGGACGGGCGACTCCGCCGACAAGTCCACCGCCCCCGTGGCCAAGCCCCTGGCCACCCGCAACTCGGACTCCAGCGCCGTGGAGAGCCGGCCCAGCGCCGTCAAGCCTGCGCAGGCCCTAGGTGAGGAGAGGGGGCGGAGCCCCGCCGCCGTCCGTTTGTCCGGGAGGGCCCGCCGGTCTCATCGGCACTTTGAGCGGGTCTGTGAGAGTGTCTGACTTCATTTGAGCTGTTGCGCTGATTTGATTCTTCTCCCTCTCTTTCTCTCTCTCTCCCCCTCTGTATCTCTCTCTCTCTCTCTGTCTGTCTCTCCCTCTGTATCTCTCTCCCTCTGTATCTCTCTCTCTCTCCCTCTGTATCTCTCTCTCTCTCCCTCTGTATCTCTCTCTCTCTCTGTCTCTCTCTCTCTCTCTCTCTCTCTCTCTCTCCCTCCCCTCTGTCTCTCTCTCTCTCTCTCTCTCTCTCTCTCTCCCTCTGTATCTCTCCCTCTCTCTCTCTCTCTCTCTCTCTCTCTCTCTCTCTCTCTCTCTCTCCCCTGCAGCTGTTAAGGACTCCATTAGCACAGATATCCAGACGAGGAGAGAGCAGATTTCCGTTGAGCCGCGGCAGAAGCTGCGCATATTTTATCAGGTGAGCTGCGCAACTCCAACCCCCCCCCCACGGCCCCTCCCTGTCCCCCCCCTCCCCCCTCCGGGTTCACATCAGGCGGCCTGAAGTATTATGGGCTGCTTTGTACTCTTAAGTTCCACAGGATCAATTACTGATCCGATGCTTGGATACCGATGAATATTCAACTCCGTCCTTCCTGTATGCGTCGTCATTGATTGGGCAAGAAAATGTTTTTTTTTTTTTTTTTGAGTGGCATCCTGAGTATGCATTAGCCATTAAAAATACGGGATTATTCCTGGTGCATGCTGCACTCTGATCCATTCGGCTGAAAAGCCACTGCAGGTTTGGCTGTGTGCCCTTCATCTTAAACACATGTCTCATTAAAAATGCATGCATGCGCTCGGAAGAGATGCAAACCAGAGCAGAACTCGCTTGCTGTCATGTCTTGCTCCATCACTGCTGATGGTGCTTGCAAATTGGACAGGCCAGGCCCACTGGTTTGTACATTAATTTCACTACAACGTAATGGTTATTGATCACTGGAAAATGAAGTGTGTTCCTTTGTAGACACAACATATTTTAGTTGTGGATCTCTAAATGTAGTTCCACTGTGAAACATTAACCATATAGCTCAAGGTATCCCTGACTGTTCTACCAACAAAATCCTTAAAATCATCCACTCTTCCATAGCTCTTTTTGGAATGTTGGTTTTTTAAATTTATTTAAAGCCAGTGTTCTAAAACTCTATTGCTTTAAGTTACCAGTAGTGATTGTGACATCAGCACTGGAATGATTCGTTAAGATTCTAATCACGTATTTGTGACCTCACACCATAAAGGGTTAAAACATCATTGAAAATATGTGCACCTGATCAGGATGGTAAACCTGTTTCGGCAACGGTCTGAAATGTCGCCCCCTGCAGTTCTTGTACAATAACAACACCCGGCAGCAGACGGAGGCGCGGGACGACCTGCACTGCCCCTGGTGCACTCTCAACTGCCGCAAGCTCTACAGCCTGCTCAAGCACCTCAAGCTGTCCCACAGCCGCTTCATCTTCAACTACGTGGTGAGTGCCCCGCCCGCACTGGGACCTTCAAAACCCCTCCCCCCCCGCCCGCAATGGGACCTTCAAAACCCCTCCCCCCCGCCCACAATGGGACCTTCAAAACCCCTCCCCCCGGCCCACAATGGGAACTTAAAAACCCCTCCCCCCTGTCCGCAATGGGACCTTCAAAACCCCTCCCCCCGCCCGCAATGGGACCTTCAAAAATCCTTTCCCCCCGCCCGCAATGGGACCTTCAAAACCCCTCTCCCCTGCCCGCAATGGGACCTTTCTACGCCCCTGCACCCGCGCTGCCTCCCCCCCCCCCCCCTCCTCCTATGCTGATCTTTCCTCCCCACCCTCCACACCCCCAACCCATTCCTTGAGTGATTTCAGCTTTTCCACTTTGTCACCTTATAACAGGGGTTATGAGGTAATATTCAGCAGTAAAGCCTTGCTCAAAAACCTAGAGACTCCACCACCAGGCCTGATTGATCCTGTTGTGTGGATGTGGTTTACAAATCTCTGGGCTGTGGGGATGGTGAGGGGAGGGGCTTCTTTCTGACTCCGCCTCCCCTGTCTCTGTCCAGCCTCACCCGAAGGGAGCCCGGATAGACGTGTCCATTAACGAGTGCTACGACGGCTCGTACGTGGGGAACCCTCAGGACATCCACAGCCAGCCCGGCTTCGCCTTCAGCCGCAACGGCCCCGTCAAGAGGACCGCCGTCACCCACGTCCTGGTGTGCAGGTAGGAGCTCTACAGGGACGCCAGCCACACACACATACACCCTACAGGGACACCAGCCACACACACACGCTACAGGGACGCCAGCCACACACACACACACACACACACACACACGCGCTACAGGGACGCCAGCCACACACACACACACCCTACAGGGACACCAGCCACACACACACCCTACAGGGACACCAGCCACACACACACACTACAGGGACACCACACACACACACACACACACCCTACAGGGACACCAGCCACACACACACGCTACAGGGACACCAGCCACACACACGCCCTACAGGGACACCAGCCACAGTGGAGGTTTTGGGGTGGGGCTATGGGGTGGATGTTTGGAGGGGTGGGGCTATGGGGTAGATGGGAGTGTAGGTTTGTGGGGCGGGGCTCCAGGGTGGATGGGAGTGTAGGTTTGGGGGCGGGCTCCAGGTGGATGGAGGTAGTTGGGCGGGGCCTGGGTGTTTTGTGGGATGTTTTTTCGCGGGCTTTAAGCGCTCTCTCTCTCTCTCTCTCTGCCCCCCAGGCCCAAGCGCACGAAGCCCAGCCTGTCGGAGTTCCTGGAGTCGGAGGACGGGGAGCGGGAGCAGCAGCGCACCTACATCAGCGGCCACAACCGCCTGTACTTCCACAGCGACAGCTGCATGCCCCTGCGGCCGCAGGAGATGGAGGTGGACAGCGAGGACGAGCGGGACCCCGAGTGGCTGAGGGAGAAGACCATCATCAACGGTGCAGCAGGGTAGACAGACGCACGGTCGTGGGCAGACGCCGGGCTTCATCTAGCGTTGGTGCATGCGGTGTGTGGGTGGTTCAGGCAGGTTGTGTTCGCGGTTGTGTTGGGGTCAGACAGGATCTGGTGTTGGGGTGAGGCAGGGTCTGGTGTTGGGGTCAAGAGGCGAGGGAGGTTGTGTGGGTGTGGGCGTTGGTCAGGCAGGTGCATTGGGTCAACGTGATGTTGGGGTGAGGCAGGGTCTGTGTGGTCAAGCAGTGGTGTTGGGGAGGCATTGGGTGGTCTGGTGTTGGGGTCAGGCAGGGTCTGGTGTTGGGGTCAGGCAGGTTGTGGTGTTGGGGTCAGACAGGATCTGGTGTTGGGGTGAGGCAGGGTCTGGTGTTGGGGTCAGACAGGGTCTGGTGTTATGGTGTTGTCGCTGTGGTAACTGGCTTCTCTGTGTGAGTGTCTCACTGTTCGGGTAACAAATTTCTAATGACTGTATCCCCCCCCCCCACAGCAAATAGAAGAGTTCACAGACGTGAACGAGGGCGAGAAGGAGGTCATGAAGCTGTGGAACCTGCACGTGATGAAGTACGGGTACGTATGATATTACGCTGTCACTTCAGACGCTGGAAACCAGATGTTACAATTTCAGCCTTTCATTCAAAGTAAAAATAAATAAATAAATAAATAAAAAGTTAATATTGTGAATTGGACTTGGCGGTATCAGCCGGTAATCTGAAATTATGTTCAGTCAGGTCAAGAATCATTGGCATAATTGGACTGAATGAGGAAAGACCGGGCATTTTTCATGCTGTCGGTCGGGTGCTCTGCTCTAGAGGTTGTTTCTGGCGTCTGAACGTGAAGACCAGAGCAGCGGCGAACGCCCTGCGTAGCGTAGCGTGAGGTAGCGTGGTCACTCACCGTGAATCCCCCCCCCCGCAGGTTCATAGCGGACAATCAGATGAACCTGGCCTGCATGCTGTTCGTGGAGAAGTGCGGGCCCTACATTGTGGAGAAGAACCTGTGCAGGAACTTCCTGCTGCACCTGGTCAGCATGCACGACTTCAACCTGGTCAGCATCGTCACCATCGACAAGATCATGGCCCGCATGCGCGACATGCAGGCGCGCAGCGGCAAGGAGGGGGAGGGGGGGGCGGAGGAGCCGCCCGAGCCTGAGCCCCAGCTGAACGGAGGCCACGCCCCCTGCGCCGACGCGCCCTGTCGCCATGACAACCGCGAGGAAGACGAGGAGGAAGAGGACGAGGAAGAGGAGGAGGAGGAGGACGACGACGAGGCCTCCCTGCCGGGCGTTCCCAAGCACAGCAAGCGCCAGAAACTCTGAAGCTCCGCTCCCCCCCTCCTTTAACCTCCCCCCCCCCACCACCACCCTCTCCTCCGCCCTGTGACTTGGCTGGGCTTCTGGGGGCCTGCAGTTGGCTGGAAGGGGCAAACTGCATTTCGCAAACAGGTTTTTTTGGGCATCGGCCACATAAAGTCCAGTCGGCTCCGGCCGTAGCGTTGGATTTGCGTCGCGGCGAACCGTGTTTCCTGTCGTACTGAACAAAGGAAGGGGTTAACCCTTCTGCCACAGCCACAACGCTTTCCTTTCCTTCCCCGGGTCGGGGTAGATAACTAAACGCAGCTAGAGATAGATGTTAATGCATAATGTGTTTGGGAAGGGAAAGGATCAAAAGATTTTTTTTTTTTGTGTCGTCATCTTCCCCCTTTCTTCCGAGCCCCGGAGATCATGACGTGTTTCAGCACTTCTCTCGTTTTAGGTGCTGGTTTGGAAAGATGCAACTTTTTGTTTTTTTAATATATATATTTTGAATAGAGAGAAACTCAAAGATTTTTGATGGCTTTTGTTTTTGCTCATCAAATGTGGGGTCGTGTTTGATGCATTCTTGAAAACTTGAACTTTTTTTTTGTACACTTTGTTTAGTTTGTTGAAGTTTTGAGACGGCCCCTTCGTGGCCTCTGTCCGCCTGACTCTGAAATGCCAGCGCAGCCGTGTCCTGTCCCACCCTGTTCTGCTCTGGACCCAGAGCCAAGGACCCCCAAAGTGGTCCCCAAAGAGAAGGAGAGTCCATGCCCACCGGCTACCCCACCCGCCCCCTCAGCTTTGCCTGCCCTCCTCTGCCTATGCAAGGCCACAATCTGCCCCCCCCCCCATTCACAGGGTATTTTGGCGTGGCAGAAAACAGGACCCCCCCCCGCCACGCTCTGATTCCCTGGCCGGAAGCTGTTTACAGGTCTCCCCGCCCGTTTCCGCGGAAACACGGAAGGTTCTTTCGTCGTCGCCGCTGCCGCCTGCTCCGTTTGCTGGACCTTTCTTTTCACGTCGCCAGCGGCGGGTGGAGTTTGGGAGCTGTGGGATTGGGGAAGGCCAGCGAGCCGGGGCCTTCCCCACAGCCCCTGTGACCCCGCCCCGCCCCTCCCTCCACCGCCATCGCTCCGCACTTCCTGGGCTCATGCGCATTTGCGCTGCAAAGGGTTAACGTTTTTGCCCAGACCCCCCCCCCCTTCTTTCTCTCTGGTTTTAAGATGCTGGAGTGATCCCCCCCCCCCCCGTTAAATGTTTTTTTTTGAAGTCTTTTAGAACCTATAAACTCTTGTTAGAACAATGTGTATATACAGTATATATATAAGTCGAAGAAGAATAAAATGTTTGCTCACCATGAATATATTGGATTATAAAATGTTGGGATTTATAAGGGCAGGATCTTTTTTATAAACTGAAGAGGCTTTGAATGGACAGCAGACCAAAGGGGGGGAGGAACATACGTTTCAGCAACCTTTCTTTCTTTCTTTCTTTTCTAAATCCTGATACCACGCCAGCAGTAACACATCAGTGATGACCGTCAGGTTGCATTTTGAAGGACTGGTAACAAAAGCTTTTCTCAATTTTTTTTTTTTTTTTTGCTTTAATTTGCTTAAAGCAGCCCACGGGTGTGTGAGAAGGAGGTGGGACTTGGGATGACGGACAGGTGCGGGAGCCACTCGTGTGGCCTCACTGCTGGCTGCTTTCGCCGCTTCCGGAAGAAAAGACTGGCGGTATTTGCACAAGATAATTTTCTGTTTGTTTCTGAGCGGCCCGGAAAAAGAGGGGAAATGGAGGAGAGGAGGGTGGAAAAAAGAAAAAAAAAAAGTCTAAACTTCATGAACCAACATTATGTGAAAACCAGCTTATTAAAAGTTGTGAATTTTGTAATAAAGGAGGCATAGAAAATGTTTGTTTTCTATTTAAAATAAAGAATTTTTTTACCATTGTCATTTGGAGGTTGAGTGGCATCAGTGGAGGTGGTTTGACTGACATGGGCACTAGTGTGGGGTTTGGGAGGGGGTGGGGTGTGGTGGGGAGGGGAAGGCAATCCACAACATCAGCACTTTAGCCACCCAGTTTATTCAAACGCAAACACAATGTGTGTGGCTCTAAACAAGCACGAGTGATAAAATAACGTTGTTTAGTGAAATCGTCACGGCTGTAGCGTGAGGTAACGATCTCGTACGTTTTGTCTCATGAATGCAGACCGTGTCAGCGAAGGTTTGCAACGATGCCAGTTTTTTGGTTATGTCCTGTGAGGAGAGGGCGCCCGGTTCAGGTCCCAGGGTTTGGACGTACCTGTGAGGAGGAGGAGCGGTGCTGCCGGGCGATTCTCCGCAGTCCGTTTCAGTACCGTGGCGCTATTGGTCGAAAAATGCTGCCAAGGAGCCTGAGCCCGATCTGGCTGCTGGGAGGCCTGGGCGTCCATTTTGTTTTATGATTGGGCCAAAAAGCCTCGAACTGTTTTAGTCAATGACTTTCTTTTTTTTTGTTTGTTTGTCTGCTTAGGCTGTTTAATCATTCATAAGTTCTGCTTGATTTTTTTTTCCATAGCCAATTCAACAATCCCCCCCCCTCCCCATTCAAGCTTTGATGGTAGAATAAAACTCATCTCAGAAGAAGTACACCCTGTTCACAGCATTTAACTAGAGTAAGTATGTACACTGTGGCAACGATTTTAAAGACGTGGTTGAAACCTACTAAACCGCACCAGGTTAAATTGGATATATGTACACCTGTTCTTGGCAGTTGATCGTGAAGCTCATGAGGAAATGTTTTAACAAGGAGCAGTGCAGTAGCATCAGAACGATTTCAAATACCGAACCCTTTTAGACACCAGTAACGTCCTGCAAATTACCAACCGTCTTAAGACATTTACCCAAATGAGAAATAAAAACATTGTACACTTTCGTCAGTACCGAGTTTCACCGAAATTCCTCAGGGATCTAAAGGAGTATTTTCAGAACTTGAGGTTCATCTTAGGGACCCAGTTCTGTGATGGTACTTTGCCATTCAGTGTCTGAATTGGGAGGGGAGTTAAAACATTTGTAAATACTGTTAAGATTGTCTCAGCAAGAGATTGCAAAAAAGTAAACAACAAACTACTACTATTTTTGTAAAAAAAAATTTTTAAAAAGGAACACAAAAAAACAACTCTTCCCCCCCCCCCCCCAAAAAAAGAGTAAACCAGATAAAAATAGCAGTACTGCAAACCCTTACTCACCCGTCCTGATTGGAGGCTCCGAGCTAGTAACCTCTCTTGAGCCTCAGCCTGTTGCTATGGAAATGTGGCTCTGGGCGTTCTCAGGTTCATAATCCACCCCCACCCCCCACCCACCCCCACCCCAAAAAAAAAGCAAGATTGTTTGCAGGCGAGCAGGTGCTGTGCTAATAATGAGCTACTGGGCTCAGGTAAACAGCCTGCTGACCAAGCATCAACGTTCTTCTGCGGAGTTAAATCTGTAAACGTAGCGGCTCGTCGCTGTTCGCCCCGACGCTTGGGGGAAATTAAAAGCACGTTGTTCTTGACGCTTTGTGATCTTCCTCTTCCTGCCCGTCCCGTCCCGTTGTGTCGAGTCGAGCGACGCTGGAGATTCGGGGCGGGAGGGGGGGAATCAGAACACCAGAACCTTCCAGTTGGGGTAGGTGAAGGAGCAGCCGAAGAACAGGCAGTCCACACTCTGATCCAGCAGCCAATCAAACACCACCTCCCGGTTCCCTGAGCCAATGGTCACCCTCAGCTTGAAGTTGCCCCCGTCGCCGAGGTTGTTGCTGACAGGGAAGAGGTTGACCACTTCCATGTCAAAGGTCACAGTGGAGCCGGTGGTGATGGCCGGTAGCTGGTTGGTCATCTCTTTCCCATTCACAAACACAGCACCTGGAGACATGGTCAGGGAGTGGGTAAAAGGATGGTTAAAAACACAGATGTATGCTTTTTTATTTTTTAAAATTTGTGTTAATGTGAACTGTGGATACATATGAACTGTAATAGTAATGAACTGTAACAGCGCGCACAGCCATTTCGGGAGTGCAGGTTGTTAGCTCACCGTTGGTGGAGATGCAGACGGCCTTGTCCCGCTGCAGAGACTCCGCCCCGCTCTGGTTGTCCACACACACCCCAACGCTGTCCCACCTGTCCCCCTGACCGGCTGCAGTGAACCTGAAACCCGCAGACACAACGTCCTCCGCGTTAGCGCTTGGAATGCATAGATATGTACGCTACGTTCATTAGTACATTTACACACTCGGTCAGTTAAGCAGGCCGCACTCCCATTACACTTGTGTTTCATTTTAGACCAGGGATACTCAAATTTGGCCCTTTGAATCCAAAAATGGCCCTGGTTTTCTCTTCTCCCAGGTAATTACTGCCTGAACAATTAGTGCTGCTGACAGGTCCGACTGTCCTCACAGACAGTAGCAGAAAGTTGGTGTAGCAGGTAAGGAGGGGGCGGGGTCATAGACAAAGGCAGATGCTGGAAGTGGGTGGAGCTGGTAAGGAGAGGGGGCGGGGTCTGAGAAGGACAGGCAGAAGCTGGAAGTGGGGCTGGTAAGGAGAGGCGTGGGTCAGAGAAAGACAGGCAGATTCTGGAAGTGGGTGGAGCTGGTAAGGAGAGGGGGCGGGGTCTGAGAAGGACAGGCAGATGCTGGAAGTGGGTGGAGCTGGTAAGGAGAGGGGGCAGGGTCTGAGAAGGACAGGCAGATGCTGGAAGTGGGTGGAGCTGGTAAGGAGAGGGGGCGGGGTCACAGAAAGACAGGCACAAGCTGGAAGAGGGTGGCGCTGGTAAGGAGAGGCGGTGGGGTCTGAGAAGGACAGGCACAAGCTGGAAGTGGGTGGAGCTGGTAAGGAGAGGGGGCGGGGGCAGAGAAAGACAGGCACAAGCTGGAAGTGGGTGGAGCTGGTAAGGAAAGGGGGCGGGTCTGGAAAGGCAGGCACAAGCTGGAAGAGGGACTCACTTGAACGTGAGGGTCTGCCCGCAGAAGTAGGTGGCGGAGTTGGAGTACAGGACGCCAGCGTTGGAAGGGGAGGAGTCACTGCGCATAGCGATGTTCCTCCGGCTGCTCAGGATGTAGCCGTCAGTGCCAGGACACCACTCTGAGGAGAGAGCGAGAGAGAGAGAGAGGCACAGGTAAGTACAGGTAAACGCACAGCGAGGTCTTCAAATAGTGTGAGTATATACGATTGTACAAGTCCCTATTATGTGTACCTGCTAGTGGGAAATACCACTGTGGTCATACAAACTGAACTTGTAAAAAAAACACTTAGTATTGTCACTTGGTAATTTGATTGGCTGTTACTAGTCTGTGATTGACAGCACACAGCACCTTCACTTGACATAGGGTTCATGAAACTTCACACCATCCGACCAATTATCCTGCAACACCAGGCTTGATGCCAACTCGTTTTTAAATTCGGTTAGTTCGAGAAATGCATCGAAGTTTAATTCGTCAATGGGAAAAATGTTCATAAATGCTCCATGGAACTTTTTTTCAATGAAAATAACTCTTTTTTTTTATTGGCTGTTTTTTTTCCCAGGTTTCAGAAAGTGCAGGAAGTGTTTTAAAGGCCCGGGGCCCAGATTAGGGCGGGCGGAGGGGGTACCGTGGGGAGCTAGCGTGGTGTAGCCGGTTTGCGGGACGCTCCAGGGGCTCCACTCGGTGCGCCCCTCGCCCCTGGCGCACACGCGGAACTGGTGGTCGGTGTGGGGGTCCAGGTGCAGCACCAGGTAATCCGTTTCCTTGCCGATGTAGGCGTCCTCGTACTGGGAGGAGGGGCTGCGGCGGAACTGCAGCCGGTAGTCCTGCACCGCGAAATCATCGTCCACCTACAGAGGGCGAGAGAGAGCTCACACTGTTACACACACACACACACACAGCTAGTACAGTAATCCTGCACCGCGAAATCATCGTCCACCTACAGAGGGCGAGAGAGAGCTCGCACTGTTACACACACACACACACACACACTCCTAGTACAGTAATACTGCGCTGTGAAGTCATCGTCCACCTACAGAGGGCGAGAGAGACCTCACACTGTTACACACACACACTCCTAGTACAGTAATACTGCGCTGTGAAGTCATCGACCACCTACAGAGAGTGACCTCACACTGTTATAAAAACACACACACACACAGCTAGTACAGTAATCCTGCACTGTGAAGTCATCGTCCACTTACAGAGAGAGGGACCTCACTGTTAGACACACACATACACACACAGTAGTCCTGCACAGAAGCAGCGAGCGCTGGCACAGTTTGGTTGATCAGCTGTTATTGGACACGCGGTCTGAACCGGTTCCGTTGCAGCCACGAGTAAACTGCAGCTGCTCATTGGACCACTAGGGGTGCTATTGCACAACGATGCAGGTATAACCCCATCAACCGAAACCCTTGGTCATTATTAGTAGGACTTTTAATAACAATAAAAATTCTCATTTCAAGAATCAGTATTATTGAGGATAGTAGTACAAATTACAGTTTTTATTAATTCCTGTGCTTTTCCTGGATCTTCTTCCAGGGGGTGCAATTCAGAGATTCAGCCTCTCAGCGCAGACTTCACTCAGCAGACCCACCCTTCCCTCCTCCGCCGGTACAGTACATCTCCTCTCCGCGCGGAACTGGGTGCTCCTGTTTTTCACGTTTCTTCCCTGCTTTGGTGCTTCCTCGGGGGAGAGCGCTAGCTGGATTTCTCAGGCCTGTTCAGACCTCAGCTGTGTGCCTGTGCTGTGATTTTGGATCCTGGCAAAGTTTAACTCTTTAACTCTGGCTCACAAAAGGAATGCAAGTATTACTGTGTGATTGTGCTACCCACTGGCTAGCTAATCAATCGCCAGATGTAATCTGCTCATCAAACTGTGTTTGTGAACGCTTTACTTACTAATTCAGCTTGTGTGCGTGAACATTTAATTGAGGGCAGATGTTGACTGAAGGTAGGTCGGGGTCAGGGGTGACCCGTATTCCTGTGGGAATCGGGGGAGGAGGCCGTTGATTTCGAGGGCTGAGTCACCGTCAGTGTCCTGGACGACACTGCATTCCACGAACACAGTTGTCAGCTCATCTTTTTAGCTACACAACAGTGTCTGCATTAGTGGGGGTTTGAGAATGGGGGCAGGGGACTACCAATAACCAATAACCAGTCTGAAGATGTCGAAAAGTGTTGCCATGGATGCGGTTGAGAGTTAGAGTGTTGCCATGGGCACAGTTAGGAGTCAGAGCTTTGCCATGGGCGCAGTTGGGAGGAAGAGTGTTGCCATGGATGCGGTTTGGAGGCAGAGTGTTGCCATGGCTACAGTTAGTAGTCAAGAGTGTTGCCATGGATGTGGTTGGAAGGCAGAGCGGTGCCATGGATGCGGTTGGGAGGCAGAGCGTTGCCATGGATGCGGTTGGGAGGCTCACCTTGCACCAGCGCACCAGCATGCTGCCGGGACGCTCCACCAGCTCCTCGATCTGCACGGGAGGGTGGGAGGCGACACTGCCGTGCCTCGCCACGCGCTCCCGCACCGTCTGCAGCAGCGAGTCGTCCAGCTGCGCAGACAGGCAGGGGACATCCACCAGGACCGGCACCTCGGGGAGACTGAGAGAGAGAGAGACAGAGCGAGAGAGAGAGAGAGGCAGAGAGAGAGAGAGAGAGAGAGAGAGAGAGACAGAGAGAGAGAGAGAGAGACAGACAGACAGACAGAGAGACATACACAGGATCAGTACAGAGGTTTAGAGCGCTTGTCACAGCCTGTTATAATGGCCTGACTTACCAAAAGGATTCCACCCAGCTCACAGTGCCCAGCGCACATGCTTCAACTCACAAGGCAGGACCAACATCTGGAGATCAACGAGGCCAACCACCAGTGGCCATTTACTCCTGCATAGTCACGTGCAATATGCCCAAAGCAGTGTGTGCAGAAATGATTGACATTTGCTGACAGGGGGCCAAACCCCCCGCAAAATCCAATTCATCTCCGGACTCCGGAGAGACTGTATTCCGTACTCCGCTCCGCTCCTTCTCTCTCTCTCTCTCTCTCTCTCTCTCGGTAATCGGACCTGTCGAGGCTAGAACTCAAACGCTGGCTGGGCCTTCCGCAAAATTCCGAACGCTTCTGCCAGATTCCACAGCCCGCAGCAACCAACCCCGCTGTCCCCTCCGCACACAGCCAGGAAGCAGGAAGCAGTGCCTCATTCCGTCACCTCTGACCTCCTCTGACAGAGTGTCAAACTGCTCTTAAGTCGGAGACTTTACTACCGAACACTCCGGTTGCCGTGGCGATACCGGAGCTGGGTCTGTCCGGGCCTGCGCCGTCTGCGGAACACGTGGTCCCCCGGGTTACGCTCGGCCGAGGGGCAGGCAGCGAACCCCAGACAGCACAAATTCCACGCGAGGCTCCGACTGAAAAGCTCAGCCACCGCACCCCCATTCTGCTTAAAACACCTGGGATGTGACCTAAGGTGTCTGTGAAAGAGTAGACTGCACATTTATAAAAATAAAAAAAATGCTTCGGTCTCCATTGCCGTATGGATATTGCAAACTCAACCTGCTTTACTATTTTTCCTTCTTTCATCTGTTCCAAGTCGCTTATTTCAATTTAATTGAAAGAGAAAAAAAAAATAAAAATTGCCTTTCAGGTTTGGGTCAGATTCTTTGCCTGCACTTAATCAGCTACTTGAACCACTTCCCTTGCACCCGTCATAAAGTTAGTAAAGGCTTAGTAAAGCCCGCAATGGGTGGACTATGGGCCAAGCCACAGTACCACTGTGATGTCACTCATTGACCCGTAAGAGCCAATCAAAAGACTTTTCTCTGCGCAGCATAGCACGATTGGTCCAAATCGTTAAGTCATGGATCTCCATCTAGTGTTGAGCCCTGGGCTTGTAACTCAAATGTTAAAAGCTAAAACCCAAGATGGGAGACTGTCGTTGTATCCTTGAAAAAAAATGTATTTAACCAAAATTGCTTCCTCTAAGTGTCCTGTTGTATGAAGTGACCTTTGAGCTTTGAGCTGTCGATCCCACCTAGCGGTTTCGCTAGCTTTTCTCTGTGTGCCCTTCAGCATGGAGCTCACCTGTCCAGCTGGATCTGCAGAGCCTTCTTGGTGAATCTGCCCAGCATGTCGTCCTCCCCCGCTATGCCACAGCGAATGGCAGCCTCGCCTGCGGGCATGGGGAGAAGCACCGCGCTCAGACACCCAGCAGCTCTCATATTAACACAGGCACAACGCGCTGAGGCAATTTACATGAACCACATCAGATTATCTAAAAACTGTCACAGGAGTGTGTAAAGTGGTCATAGTGGTATGTATAGTTATACGTGGTCATAGGGGTGTGTAAAGTGGTCATAGTGGTATGTATAGTTATACGTGGTCATAGGGGTGTGTAAAGTGGTCATAGTGGTATGTATAGTTATACGTGGCCACAGGGGTGTGTAAAGCAGTCGTAGGTGTATGTAAAGACGTCATAGCGATGTGTAAAACAGACATAGCGGTGTGTAAAATTGTCATAAGGGTGTCTAAAGTGGTCTTAGGGGTATGTATAGTTATACGTGGTCAAAGGGGTTTGTAAAGTGGTCATACGGGTGTGTAATGGTTATAAGTGGCCATAGGAGTGTGTCATAGATATAAGTGGTCTTAGGGGTGTGTAAAGTGTCTTAGGGGAATGTACAGTTATAAGCGGTCATAGGAGTGCGTAGAGCAGCCACGGAGCCCAACCCCGCGCTCACCTTCCTTCAGCAGCTCGTCGGCGGTGCTGACGCCCTGCTCGATGAGCTTCTGGCAGTCGTCGAGCGGCCGCACGCTGTCCTGCTCGATGGCGTCCACCTCCTGCAGCAGCGCCGCCAGCCGCTCGCCCAGCAGCCGCGTCACCATCGCCTGCAGGTCCTGGAAGTGCCGCTTCAGCGCCTCCCGCGTCTGGCTGGCGCTGCCGCGCACCTGCAGCCCGCCAGTGAGTGAGTACCGCCATCAGGCATGAGTAATCAACAGCCATCCATCAGGCATCAGTAGTCAACAGTCATAAGTAATCATCCATCACCCATCAGTAATCAGGCATCATCCATCATCAATAATCATCTGTCATCCATCATCTGTCATCAAGTCATCCATCAGTAATCAGGCATCAATAATCATCCATCATCAGGCATCAGTAATCATCCATCATCAGTAATTAATCATCAGTAATCAGGCATCAATAATCATCCATCATCAGGCATCAGTAATCATCCATCATCAGTAATTAATCATCAGTAATCAGGCATCAATAATCATCCATCATCAGGCATCAGTTATCATCCATTATCAGGAATCAGTCATTCATAATCATCAGTAATCATCCATTATCAGCGTTAGACTTTATGCGAAATACTTCAGCAGTGTAAATGTGTAAATAAATGTACATAAATATATATATAAACGTAACCCCCTCAGGGGAAAAAAACTGGGAGGGGGTTAAACAAATATATAAAAGTCGATGGAAAGTCTGATGAGTGAAATGGAGAAGGATGTGAAGGAGGAAGTGATGTCGAGACTGGTAGCGCTCTCTCTCTCTCTCTCTCTCTCACTATCTCTCCGAGCACTTGTGTAGCGCTGCTGCTGCTAACGGCTACGCTGGCAGGTACCGTTTTGAGGCAGAAACGCTCCTAGCTTGACAGGAAGCCGTGCGGTTTCCAGTAAGAGCACCCGCTACAGTTCCTCTTAAGAAGACAGCATTAATCATAACAAGACGTCCCCCCTCCCCGCCCTTCCCCCTCTCCAAAACCCTTTCTGAAACACCCCAAGCTGAGGGGAACGTGGTTGTTCTACCACTGAGAAACGAGGCCTGGTAGTAGTCTTATCGATCGATCAACCGCTCGATCTCATTTATTATTCATAACGAGAGGCCGCGCTTTATGAAGCAAATGATGGGTAGGAAAAGATTCATCTGCCCTTGAAAAGGCTGCAGCAACGGGGACGAGATAATCTTGACGGACTCGCTGCATATTAACATGTGGAGTACAGTGTCACAGTGTCGTTCTGCTTTAAGCCCAGGGCATGCTCCAAAACAGGAAGCAGACCTGGGTCAAATACGTATTTGTTTCGGATTCAAATACTTTTCTGTGCTCTGTTGATCTTGCCTGGTGTAACTGAGCCCGCCAACATGACCAGAAGGTGGGGTTTGCCCTATTTGAGGGTATTTCATTGGTTCCAATGCACCAGACAAGATAAGTAATTAAGCATAGAAAAGTATTTGAATCCAAAACGAGTACGTATTTGACCCAGGTCTGACAGGAAGCAGGTAAAGCCACTCCGTGCACTGAGCGGTAGACACTGTGTCCTAGGTAATCTGATAGCCAGCCAGCTAGCCCTGCAGGGAGCTGGCTGCAGCTAAAGCAGTCAAAAGGTGTAGTTACAAGTTCACGAGTTATGCTACATTAACTTTAAACTGAAGAGATCAGTTTTTTTTTTTGTAGCGCAGTGGTCGGTTGTGAGTTTGGAGTTTTGCGTCTAGTGTTCTTTCCAGCTCCCCCCCCCCCACCCCATACACAGAGACCAGGCCCCACCCCCCCTTTAGAACCACAAGTAATGAACTCAAACACAATCTGCAGGAGCGCCAAATAGATGGAGGGAATGAGGGGAGAGAGAGAGAGAGCTGAGAGCGTGAGAGCGTGAGAGAGAGAGAGAGAGAGACGGTTGAAAGGCGAGGGGAAGCGGAAGGGCCTGTGGCAGGAGCCGCTCACACTATCGTAGAGGATGCGCGGAGCCGATAAGCGGCAGAAGCAGACACGCGGGACAGGAGCGTAAACGGCCTCAGCGCTTCTGTATGCAAAGCCCCCCCCCTCCCCTCCCTCCCCCTCCCCCCGCACCCTGCTGCGGCCCTGAGGAGCGCCGCCCTCACAGACGTGTACCGCTAACGCTGTAGCGCTGCTCTCACCATCGCTGCGCTCTAGATATGACTGCACTCCTGATATGACTCCACCCTGAACTGCACACACTTAAGAACGTTGTGACCAGCGCTTCAATATCCCCTATCTGCCAGCTTCGCCGTGGCGAGCTGGAGAGTAGAGGGGAGGGGACGTCTGAGCAGGATGTTTAGACTAACCCCTTGCCTCAGGGGGGTCAGGGTTCATGCTGGGATGCAAGAGTCACGTCTTGCTTCACACCCCCCCCCCCCATCACCAAAATGATCTCAGGTTGCAGAGGTGTGATGTTACTCAGACAGTCTGGGAATGCCTGTGTGTGACCTGACTCATGTAGGGGGGGTGGAAGCTAGCCCCCATCTTCTCTCCGTCTGGTGTCCCTTAGCCGGGCAGGAAATAACAGCATTGTTTACGATGAGCGAGAGCGAAGGGGGAGGGAGACAGGAAGTCGGGGAGGATATCGAAGAGGCCTCCGAAAAAATTGTGCTAAAAAAAAAAACCCCCAAAAACTTCTGATTTCAGCCTACCTCTGCAAGGGTGCAGTGGCCTGGCTCCATGAACACAAGTCAGATTTGACTCTAATCTCACACAGCGATCTATGCTCCTTTAGAGGAACTAAAATCTGCACTGCTCTGATGCAGATTTGAAGGAGGAGGGGGGCTGGAGGCCAGCAGGCTTGGAGTATGCACAGGTGTGGAAGGTGTGCCGCACCTGTTTGGGTTTGGGTTTGGGTGTGGGCGGAGGTGGACAGAGAAGCCGGTACCTGTTTGCGGGCCTGGCTGAGTCCATGTAGCCGTTGCTGCAGTTCAGTCCTGTAGTTCTGTGCTGCCTCGATGCTCTCCTTCGCTTCCTGCAGCAAAGCCTCTGTCTCAATCGACATCCTCCAGGCTCCTAACAGCACAATCGAACAGACACAGGTCCCCACGTACAATTACACACTACAAACTCATATACAGGTCCCCATGTAAAATTACACACCACAAACTCCTATACAGGTCCCCATGTAAAATTACATACCGCAAAGTTCTATACAGGTCCCCACGTACAATTACACACCACAAACTCCTATACAGGTCCCCATGTAAATTTACACACCACAAACTCCTATACAGGTCCCCACGTACAAATACACACCACAAACTCTTATACAGGTCCCCACATACAATTACACATCATAAACTCATATACAGGCACCCAAGTACAAATACACACCACAAACCCCTATACTATGCACTAAATATGCAAAGGTACATACACACAGAAATATGGATTCCATTACCCCCCAATTCCCCCAACACACACATGCTAACAGGTAATATCTCCCCAGTGCATACGTGCATTCTAGACTTTTATGATTCAATATACAAAAACAAACAAGACAAAACTCCTTCCGTGCTACTTTACATACGCACAGAGGAAATATTTACAAAGCGTGTGCATGTATTCTCAACAAATCCCTTCAGTGCCGATGCCCACAGGACAGATGCCCATTGCATACACTCATTTCTTTCACAGTGTTCCACTTCCCAGCAGCATTAGTTACCCTCTCACACAAACAGTCCCATGCTGCTTTGCACGTTTTGACTGCTTACTTCAGAATATCTCCCATTGACAAAACGCACGGACAACCGAGGGCTGGAGACATATTTAACCGTTATTTTACCACAATATCTTTTTATTCCGGCTTTTCGGCTCTCAAGAAGGTTCCGGAAAGTGCCCAGGGCCTCGCTTCCGTCTCACAGGAGAGACGCCGTAAACTCTGTGCGGCATCGGTGATGTCATTTCAGCGATCGGAACTCTGGTAACAGCTCCCTGAGTAGCGTCAGCACCTTTACTGGCAGTTCTAGTCGCCTGACGTGCAATTCTGACACAACGCCAAAACCCAGCCAGCGTCTCGGCGCATCCATTATCGTTCAGACATCCACCCGCCGTCCATTATCGTTATGCGTTATCCATTGTCGTTTTTTCTGTTCGGCCAAAAAAAGTATTGCCAATACCACTGTGATGCTAGAAGGTGGAAGTACCGGCAAGAAAGTGCAAGACAGACCTAGGCCCAAAAGACGCCAAAACCACTTCCGTGAGCTGAGCAGAAAAACAAGCAGCCAAATGCCACCAACAGTTAAAACTATCATCCTCTCAGCATGCTGTGGTGTGTTTTACGAAATTCACTGAAAGGTTTTCAGAAGAGATTTTTTTTAAATTGCCCATTGCCATTTTTATGGTATTGTCAAAAAGCAACAGCACAGTCTGCTTCTGAATTGCTTCTCTCTGAGGAAATGTCAAAACTGTTTACATACAAATTCAGGGGAAAGAAAAAAGTGTTTTTATGATCATTAGCCCATTCTGAGACTAGAACGGGCCCCACATGACTCTTTGGATCAAACGTGGAAAACAACTGAGAAAAACAAGGGCCGTCCCTGACGGGGTCATGGGGAGCAGAAGGGGGGTGGACGCTTAGCTGTTTTTCTAAAAAAAAAAGTTATCTTTGTTTACTCCTTACCGTCTGACTACGGCACCTTCCCCTAAACACTTACACTGACCTCTACTCAGTCAGAACTCTTAAACCTGCCAGGCTATAATATACGAGAAGAGCATATTCACGTGCAATTATCGACCATTACGCCCGCGGCAGCGTTAATATACTTCAGTTTTCCCACAGTGAACCGCGCGTGATGGCGTGCTGCAGCACAATTTTCCGAGCGAAAGAGCACGTGATCGCGAATACGAGAGGCAGCGGGCGTCCTGCCAAAAGACACTTGGGAACTCAGCGCAACCTGCATTTCATCCTCGGTCCTCTTTGGGGGGTGCAGTGTCCCTGGGGGGCAAATCCCCAGCTCTGTTTAGCGCGCGGGATCTTTACGTGGTGTACTGCGACTACAGACTCACTGCCACAGCGCTTAAATATCCTTACTGCTGAATGTGGCAGTAGCATACAGAACGTGTTTCGTCGGTCCCTTCTGTTGCCCGTGGAGATGTGAATTCTATGTTTTGCCATTCTTTCTTACGAATGCATTTTGAAGAATCACATGAACAACATTCTTTCAAGGTTGCACTGTCCAAGCCCCATGGCAAAAACATGCGTTTTTCAAAATGCTGCTGAGGATGTAACAACATTTTGCAAATACTTCCACACTCAAAACAACTAAGCTGTTCTACATATTCCTAAATAGCGACCTTCGGGGAAAGCGTTCTCTTCTAGAGCAAAGTGCTTTTACTTTCATGACAACTGTCATGTAATATAATTAGCGAGCTACTGTGCGTAATGTATGTAGTTACATGCGAGCAGTGCAAATAGGTTTACATTATAACATTCTGAATATAGCTAAACAACTAAATCAGCATCTGGTACACATACTGACAGCTCTGGCGCGCATCCAGTTTGCGTAACCACGTTATCATCGACTGATGGATGTTTCCGATACAATTTAAACTTCAGACATGTTTCTTTCACCTAATTTTTACAGTACGAAAAAGGCGCTAATTTGCCATTCATTTACTGTACATCCGCCAGTTATTAAAAAAAATTACTGGCTGATAAAAAAATAGATAAAAATAGCAAACATCACATAGCACGCACAGTCAGAGTGGCCAGTAAACCTTGGTTAGTAGTACATAGTAAATAGCGCCCACCAGCTGTTATTTAACGTTACACCCATACTCCACGGAGCAGACAGCAACTGATGTAACAACAATAAGTAACATGTCCTTACTCGTTCAGTACGAACAAGCCAACTTCCGTAATAAAACCCTCCTCGCCAGCTCAAGTTCGCAATCTAGCTGGTTGACCATGTAGCAAACAATGATCATCCTCGTAAGACAGTGTCTGCAAACACAATATGTGACCATAACTACAGTAGTTCCCCAAATCGGATACCTACTCGAGTTTAAATGCAACAAAAAAGTTAACTGCACTCGGTAGACTGGACTTCCGATTGCGTTAGAAGCACTCCCTACTCCAGCAAGTAGCAAGCTTGCTAGCTCGATAGTCGTACAATGGTCTGTTCGTGTTAATGATTTAAATCAAGCAAAGTTATTCCATGATAATCGTATCGTTTATCTTCTTAAATATATGTATTAGACGAAAGTACCATTTATTGTGATTTACAACCCAGACGGTAATACAGTTATCCTTACCTGTCTCGAAGTCAGTCCAGGCTCATAGTATTTTCAAGACTTTCTCCGCTACAAATGCATTGAAATTTTTCATGAGCACAGATCTGTCACTCGTTCTATGCTTGTTGGTCCAATCCCGTGCCTGTCGTCTTGCCTGACAACCTATTTCAGCCAATCAAATGAGCCACTGAAAGATTAGGTTTACGCCCACCAATTCCGTTGTAGGCGCTAATCAAATTAGGCATCACCATTCATTTTTTTAATGTAGCTACCTAACTGTAGGCTATCCAACGTCAAAATTCAGGAGTTTTGCACGAAAAAGAACACAGAATAACAAGCAATTTTAAACTAGCTTTGATCTTAAATATAAAATGTATCTCATGAAATGTCAACAATTGTCTATTGGAACAGGAAGAAATGTCATATGAATTTACAGACCACGAACGAAAAATTAATAACCTTACATTTTTCTTTATTTTTTAAACGTGACAAATCCAGATCTAAAATTAAATGTATTTGTCTCAACGTTATTCAGTGTTCTCATTTCGTCCATTTTTGTATCCCCTGTAGGCTACTTGCGCTATCAAAGTGTATTATTTTGCATAATAATAATAATAATATAAACATTCAGCTGACGTTTTATAGCCTGCTCGAGATGACCTGCGTTTTCTATAGTGATGTGAAACAAACTGGAGTTGGTTCTAAGTCACTTGGGCTAATTCATGACGCAAGTTTTACTCCTGAATCCGAGTGAATGTTATTACGGTGTATGACGGTTTAAGAATGTGTTTTAATTTGACTGTCATTTTACTTGGTTCAGCAGAAATGATCTTCGAAAACTTTTTCGACACTGTGCAGTAACGCTCAATGTCCCGCAGGGGTCAGCCTCTGCTTAGTTTTGGCGCCTCTGAAAATCATACATTGTGTATGATGTATTTTTGTAGACGCATGATTTGCGTTATCAGTGGTTGTTTGTATTCGTTGCTATTTGTTGAAAAGCAAGAGGGGAGGAGAAGAAAACGGTGTTTTTTGCGGATCCGTTTCAATTACTGCCTAAGCAGTGGACCTAACAATCACACTGTGTAGCCTACACATAGGCTACTGTAGGTTACACATTCACATTCAAGTTTTTTTTAAAAATATATATATATTTTTTTTTACTCTACGGCATTTTCCACACAATGGATTAGGTTGGTAGGCGAGCTATTATCTGTGTTTTTCACTATTACGTAAATATTCAGTTGTCTAATGTCCAGCTTCTGAAGTAGACATTTCTAAATTAAGTACCGAGATTATGACGAGCACCTGCTAATTAAATAAACTACGAATATTATTGTAACAACCAAAATAATAAGGGGAGGTGGGACAGCTCATGTCGTGTTTATTTTCCACCGTAGACTGAAAACGCACCCGTTTATTCTGCATATTCTCTCAACTAATGCCGATCTCAGCACTTATCTTGGGTTTACTGGCCCTATACCTGTGCTCCATCTGAGGCTTTCACCGCAAAGTCCGTTTGTTACTTCAAGCACTACTTCGCCGTGTCTCCCTGTTGTCCGTTATTGCCTTCTAGTTTGACTTAATATAGGTTAGGTCAGAGTAATGTACACTGCGTAAACTGGACTTAGTATGTTCATGGCTATGAATAACTGTACAAAATTACTATTGTACCTTATCGGACCTGTGTCTTGTAGTTGTTCCAGTGATCTTTGGTATGGACCAGAGACTGGTATAGGCTTATTGTACGTCGCTGTGGATAAAAGCGTCTGCCAAATAAATGTAATGGTATGGCACATAACTTGTCCTCATAGGTTTATACATTAACCACTAATGTAGGCTACTATTGGTTGTGGCATGTTGCCTAAATCTTTACATGCATTTATGCAAGTCACTCTGAATAAGAGGCTCCGTTAAAGGACTTAATGTGAATGTTGGCCTACACCATGTCTACAGTTTCTGGACCCTCTTTCGCCTACTCTGCACAAGCAAACAGGATGTGGCGCGTGCACCCCCCAAGTCTACCTTTCAACTGTTGTTGGTTTATTGTGGGCGTGCTTAAGTCATCGATGTGAATGCCTGGCTTGACACAACTAGCCGTGCAACACGCTGTCTCTAAAAAGACCAGGCTGAACATCCGTCATGCTTTGAAAATGGTCACGATACAAAAAAGTCTCAACTAGGCAAAAAACAAAAAACAAACCAACCTGTTAGTTCAGCCCGGTCTTTTTACACTAGAGTACATGTATACCACATTTATGCATCTGAGTATTTGAAGTAGCCCCCCATCTATTTACTTTGACTCGGTTGATGTCATCATCTTTGAAATGTGCTTGAAGGAGTGTAGCCTACTTGTGTAGGTTCTGACAGATAAATGCTTGTTGGTTGTTTTTTATTATGGAAAAAACTTGTGATGCATAATCTCGTTGATTGCAAGCTGTGCTTTCCTTTTTTGTAAAGGCACATGAGAATTGTGCATTTATGTTCTGAAAAATGGCGAACTGTGTGCCCGATTTTCTTTCTTCATAAAAAAAAAAAAAAATTGGCACATGCGGTACCAAGCAGTTTCGGAAGAGAGCATCTCGTTATGAGAACAGGTCAATATGAAAAAAACCAAATAAATGTATATGTGAACAGTATAATAATAATAATTATAATAATAACAACAACAACACACTACTTCTACTAGGCCTACTACTACTACTAATATTATTATCTATTATCCATCCCTTTCTAACGCACATATTAACGTGCTATTGTTGTTTTGTTTTTTTTTAAGAAAAAAATCTTTGGATTTATTTAATGGCATTTTATGCCGTTTCATAGATTTGAATGTAATTTTTGTAACGGCATTCTATGCGTGTTTTTTTTTTTTGTTTGTTTTTTTTGCTGTAGTGTGTGTTTCTTAATTATTTTGCTACGTCATTGATTATACCATGTTGCCCGGTAACGCTCCGCGCGCGTTTCACTTCCACCCAAGCTTTCAAACCAGATGTTTGAAACGCATGAAGAGCAGTAGCCTACGCGCTGGCGTTCAGACGCCGCTACACACGGGCTACGTCGCGTATTCGCATTGTCAATATTTAAATCGGAGTAAAAGGCGTCGCTTGACTTGTTAGTAGGCTAGTTTTTCAAATTGCCGATACATTGGAAATAAATCTTTGGATAACTTGGCTGTTTTTGAAGAGAAACGTAATGTTTTATTTAGTGAAAAATCGATGAATCTGTTTTTAAAGATGTCTCATACTTTGTTAAACATACATCAACAGGTGGCTATCTAACCGAAACTTCATAAGTCGGTAAGGGGCGCATTTTCCCTATGGCTAATCATGACAGAAATAAGAAGATATTGTTGGACTTGGTGAAAAAACCCGATAACAGCCGTTGCGCCGACTGTGAAGCTCCAGGTGAGTGTCGGTATTTCTGTTGGTCATTTTAAGACCTAGTTGAATTTTACAATATCGTTTTGTTGAAAATATACAGTATGTGTGCGGAATTCTTTCAAAGTGCGACATAAAAATAGATTAGATTAAGAAAATGTTGCCAAGTAACTTGACAAATTAAACCATGTAGGCTAAGTTGTAGTGATGACGGGAAGAATAGTCATTTACATTATTAATATTGTTGCTGTCTGCAAACTGCAGAAATAATACTGTGGAGAGGAAACAATGGAAGAAATTATTGAAGAGTAGGTTTTTTTATTTTATTTATTTATTTATTTATTTATTTATTTTTTTAAATTCTGAGTCAGTGTTGGCAGTGCAGTGGGTATCACTGTTGCCTCATAGCAAGAAGGTTCAAATCCTGGCCTGGGCCCTTCTGTGTGTGGAGTTTGCACATTCTCCCCATGTCTGTGTGGGTTTCCTCTGGCTACTTCGGTTTCCTCTCACAGTCCAAAGACATGCAGGTAGACTAATTGGATACTCTAAATTGCCCATAGGTATAAGTGTGAGTGAATGGTGTGTGCCCTGCCATAGATTGGCAAACCTGTCCCAGGTGTATTCCTGCCTCTCACCCAATGCATGCTGGGAGAGTCTCCAGCACCCCCTGCAGCCCTGCCCAGGATAAGCGGGTATAGATAATGGATGGATGGAAGAGTCAGTGTTCTAGAATTCCATTGCTTTCACTTGCCAGTAGTGATTGTTACATCAGCATTAGAATGTTAAGTTGAGGACATTCTAATTACGTGATTGTGATCTCACACCTTAAAGGGTTAAAGAGTGGTTGCAGCTAGTAGCAGTGGTGTATAATGGCAGTCTGTTCTCTGTATGTGTCAGACCCGGACTGGGCGTCTTACAAACTGGGCACCTTTGTGTGTCTCACCTGCACCGGAACACACCGGAACCTCTCCAACATCAGCCGCATCAAATCCATACACCTGGACTTCTGGGATGATGAGCTGGTAGAGGTAGGCTACTGGGTGCCTTGAGTATAGCCTGACTCAAAGTAGGCTCATAGGCTCGAAGTACCGTAAGGTTATGCCTAGTTTAAACTAGGATTTGAGAAGTCTGACCAAATGTACTTTGCTAATAAACCAATGCACAATTTACTTATTGTGAGAAATTATGATCTGATATATATGTGTGATTCTGTGATTCAGCCTTTATTGCCATTGAAAGGAATTTGTTTCGAACATCTGAGTTTCTCATAATTATAAAAAATGCATAATTAAAACTACACATTATTCACAAAATAAATAAGAGATAAATGTGCAAGTACACATTAATAACTGTATGATCTGTGCTGTTGCCAAATACTGTTGCCAAGGTATTGACATTTTCCGCAACATTCTAAAGGCTTGTGCATGCGGGGATACTTAGAGCTGTGTGCTGATCGGAAGAAAAAAAACACACAGGCTACAGTTTCACTCGTTTTTTTCTTTTCTCTTTTTTTGTTGTTGTGTGATTGTTTGTTTGTGTGTTTGTGGGCGGGAACCTGTAGTTCATGAGAGCCAATGGAAACGCCTCCGCGAGAGCATTTTACGAAATGGCCGTCCCTCCTTTCTACTATCGCCCGCGGCAACAGGACTGCGCGTGAGTATCGGTCGGGGACGGGGGGATCCCAAACTGGGTCAGGACCCCCACTGGCGGGCTGTGGGATTGGGGTTAAGGTGGGTCGCTTGAGAAACAAGAAAAAAAAAAAACCTAAAACTAACAGAACTAACCGCTGTATGAAAACATGACAAGGCAAGCCTAGGCCAGCTGGATCCTGGACACAGCCTGTGGGGAATATCAGTCTGTCCGAAAACTGACCCATGACTTGATTTGTGAAAAACATGGACGAGGCGTTGGTTTCATGTGTGCAATCGCCTGATTTTGAATCACGCGTGGAGCTTTGCAAGAATCATCCGTACTATCTTTTTTTTGTTTTTTAGTTTTAAATTTTTTTTTTTTTTTTGAGACCATGGTGGTGTGATGACACTAGTGAGTGTCCACAGTGCTCGGGAAGGTTTGAGCGGGATTTATTTTGAGCGGGTGACATTGCAAGGGGCCTCTTTGATATTTGGGGAAGTGGAGGAACTTTGACCCAGCGCAGCGGTGGTGGGCACAGGAAGGAAGAAACGCGGCTTTGTTCTCGACAGGAAGGGGAACTCCTCTGCATTGAGCAGCCGAGGTTTCACAAAGCCCATCTGCAGGGTACACCTTGGATGCCTTCTAATGGCCTGACAGCACCAGGAGGCAAAGAGGACTCAGTAGAGTCGGGGCATCTGGGGGATTTGACTGAACCTTTCATGAATTTATAAGGGATTAACGAGGTGGGTTACATAAGATACTTCAAAAATGTCACTGTGTCAGCAGAGGCGGGGAGTGAAGCTGGGGGGGAGAGTGAGACCAGCACAGCAGCAGTGTTAGCATTTTGGCTCATCATCTCAAGCTTTCATCCGAACAAAAGGGCACTCACAGAGGTTGAGAAAAATAAGCGAAAAGGAAATATTGCGCTGGTATCGGGAAGTGTTTCTAAAGCGCAGGAAGTTGTTAATGCCTGGAAGAGCTTGGCAGGATTACAGAAGCAGAGATTGAGAGAGTCTGTTGGGCCGCTGAACACCAGGGTTAACACGCAACCCTAACCCTAACCCTAACCCAAAAAACAAGGTCCTGGGTGACCCGGCTGAGCCGTCCCTGCAGTTACTGTCCTGTTTTTCTGTTCCAACGTTCAGTCGGAAGGCAACCGTGAGCCAAGAAAAACGTTCATGGTATTAAAGGGTAAAAAACAAAAAAAGAGTGGGCAACCCTGGCCCTGAAGTGCCAGAGGGTGTCCCTGGTTTTTTGCTCTGTCCAAACCTATAACTGCTTAATCAGATTAATTACTCAGATTGATGAGCACAGGCCATGACCATGATCTGGAGGTATTCAGCCCTTTCATTTTCATTCTGGCTCTGGATAGTCTCGTGGATAGGCCGCAAATAATCGACCGGCCTAACAAGATCGAGTTTGGATGGAATGAAAGCCGGAAGGATCACTGGCTGCCCGGGACCAGAGTCTCCAGCCCCAGGTTCTCCACCCTGATCTTCTCAGTTCGTAATGGAGGTCAGAGCAATGACGGCAGCAGATGCTACGGTTAAAGGATGAGACACACTATACGGAGGTCAATTTTTTAAAACTGTGAGCATATTTGAGTGGTTGGGAGTTGAAGTCGGTATCTCTCGCTCCCCAGGGTCCTACGGGAACAGTGGATCAGAGCCAAATATGAAAGGCAGGAATTCACCAGTCAAGGCAAGCACCTTCAGCAGGCCTATAGCTCAGGTAAGTCAACGCTCCATTCCTCCAATGGCTTCAGTCATTGACAATCCCAGTTATTATCTGGATGAACCCCAAACATACACCTGCGCAAACCTCTACGTGTCCAGCATCCCAAACCCACTGTTGGAAGCCCTACTAGACTGTGTTCGTGACCTAATTGTTTCTAGTGAAATATGGAGCTATAACCTGGTCCGGAATTCACTGACTGCAGGCCTGGGTCAAATCATTATTTTAAATGTTCAAACCCTGCTGTTGATAAGGTCCTGAGGAGGGTTTTTTTGGTTCCTCCCCAGGCCTGTATGAGGGGTCCCTGTGGAAGAAAGGAAGGGACAACGGACACTATCTGAAGAGGAGATTTGTTCTGTCTGAGAAGGATTTCACACTCAGATACTTCACCACTGACAGTGTGAGTAGGGTTGGCCCTCGATGACCCCCCCCCCTTCACTGAGGGCCTCTGGGCCTCTGTCCATCTGTTTCCATGGTAATCTGGTCACACCTCACCACTCCACTTGTATGTAGTGGGGAAAAAAATGTGCGCATCCAAAATTTCGGACAGCAGCCAAATGGCCTGTATGAGGAGTGTGAGTCAACACTCATCCTTTTCCTACCAAGCGCAATTAAGTTATTAGCACCAAATATCAGTGATGTTTCAAACCACTGTGAGCCAGCAGGTCCTGTAAATACCAAGATGATCCCCACAGGTAACGTGGTCTGTCACAGGTATGCACATTTAAAGGTGCAGATTTCTAACTCATTTTTTATATATTTTGAAAATATTGTTTTCCTGTTTTCCCATAATCCTCTCATTCATAGCCACCCGGACCAGAACATCAGCTTCCCCGTCTGTGTTTGACACCGGTTGCAAGTCTCACCGTTGCAGTCTCACTCTTTCATGCTTTTTTCAGCTCAGTCCTCCCCGTCCCTCTTTCTCTCCGGCCCTGTCCGTTTCCCACCGCGTCCCTGACGTGCCGAAGTGTCACTCCTGCTCGGTGCTGGTGAGGCCCTGGCAGTGTGGAGTGAACGCGGCGTGCCTCTTCTCATCCTTCTCCTTCACCTCTTCACCTCCAGCAAACCAAAGGCCCCAAAGCAGTCATCGCGGTGAAGACCCTGAACGCCACCTTCCAGCCGGAGAAGATCGGCCACCCGCACGGCCTCCAGCTGACCTACCTGTGTGAAGACCACACCCGGAATCTGTTTGTGTACCATGAGGACGCCCAGGTGATCTGAACATCTGTTCACGGATGTCGACGTGAAACCGTTAATTCAGGACAGTATGACTGTGAAGTTAAAAACTTTTCTTGCACCTTTTTTGAGTCACCTTGGCCGAGATATTCTCTCTAAAATGCCTCGATTGTAAATCGTCTGTTCTGTGGAAGCAGTGTTTTAAATTATGTGGGAGAAGAGTGCAGTGTTCGAATGTGTGCGTGTGTGTGAGAGAGAGTGAGTGTGTATGCGTGTGCTTGTGTGCGTGCAAGTGCGCATATGTGTGCGTGTGCATGTGTGTTTGTGTGTGAGTGTGTATGCGTGCGTGCATGCGCGCGCGTGTGTATGTGTGTGTGTGTGTGTGTGTGCATGTGCACTTGCGTGAATGTGTGCGCATATGTGTGCGTGTGTGTTTATGTGTGTGTGTGTGCATGTGTTTGTGTGTGTGTGTGTGTGTGTGCATGTGTTTGTGTGAGTGTGTGTGCGTGCGTGCGCGTGTGTGTGTATGTGTGCATGTGCACTTGCGTGAATGTGTGCGCGTATGTGTGCGTGTGTGTTTATGTGTGTGTGTGTGCATGTGTTTGTGTGTGTGTGTGTGTGTGCGTGCGTGCGTGCGTGCGAGTGAGCGTGTGTGTGTGTGTACGTGTGTGTGTGTGTGCACGCATGTGCGCTTGTGTGAATGTGCGTGTGTTATGCACTGTATTTCCAGGCTCTGTTACCCTCTGTGTCCTCCATCCTCTCTATCTGCCAAAAAAAGGGAACATCTGAAATCTGAGATGTTCTGTGGTTTTATAGGAGATCGTGAACTGGTTCTGTGCCATTCGAGCGACCCGTTTGGCTTACCTGAAGACGGCGTTCCCCATGGCCAGCGACAGTGAAGTGAGAACGCCAATAATCTCATGATCTTAATAAAAGCACATCCACTGGTCTCATAACATAAAATACCATAGCATAACACAATGACTGGAGCAGGCCATTCAGCCCAGCAATGCTTGCCGTTTCCCTGACTGCGTATGTGACAGGTCTGTGTGTATTTTTCAGCATTGCTGGCTGGATTTTTATTTTAAAGGGTATTAATGCTTTTCAGTCACCAGGTCCCTGTCTGGAAAGGACTGAGCAGCCCTCCAGTTTTGCCCATGCCTCCACAACAGCATCGTCAAATAACTGCCCACTCAAATGGAAAGACTTGTGACTCCTGATGCTTCAGTATTAGGAAACTATATTTGAAATGGCACAGCCTACAATAAACTATGCTATAAACCGGAAGCAGCAATAGATACACTTTCAAGATTCTAAAAAGTGCTGTTATTTCAAGTTTATATTTAGTTTGATTCATCTTAGGTTTTAAAGTGCACGTTATTCAGTGAGAAAATGCGTCAATAATTTATATTGTATTTAAATTCATTTTTTTTGCAGTACTGGTTTACTTTATTTCCCTCATCCTGCAATTGTGTGCGTGAATCTGTCTTTGCCATGGTCCCTCACCCCTGGGTTTTGTCCTGTCTCCTGAAGCTGTTGCCCTGGATAACCAGGAATTACCTGAAAGAGGGTTACATGGAGAAGACTGGTCCACTGGTGAGTGGCTTTTTAACATGATATGGTTTGCCCTCTGAACATGTCTGTGTGTCGGGACAATGAGCTGTTTGTCACGGTCACATCTCTTGCTATTTTTGGGCAGATGCTTTGCCTGTGTGTCTCTGGGTGACTGTGTGGGGCGTGTGTGTTTTTTTACAGCAACGAGAGCCGTTCAAGAAGAGGTGGTTCGTGCTCGACGCTGCGGACAGGAAGTTGCTCTATTTTAAAACTCAGCTGGTGAGTGACAGGCCCCCCTCCTTCATTTGGTGGCAGCTCTCGGGGGTGTGCGTGCTGCACTGGTGAGGATGTCTAGGTGCCAATTCGTATTTCCATTTTTTAAAAATAGCCTTCCGTAAAGCTGGTAGCAGGCTACAGCTTTCTAGCAAGTTCTCTTTTTGTCTCTGATAGCTCCTTCTCTGTGTGTGTGCGTGCGGGCATGCGTGTGCACGCACACACACATTTGCATGTGTTTTGTGTTTATGGGTGTTTGTTAATTTCATGTTCACATATACGCACACGCGTGTACGTTTCTCATATACACACGTGTGTACGTTCACATGTACACACACGCGTGTACGTTTCTCATATACGCACACGCATTTATGTTCACATATATACGCACACGCGTGTACATTTCTCATATACACACACGTGTACGTTCACATATTTGCACACGCGTGTACGGGCATGCTCTTCTGTAGGACGCGGTGGAGCTGGGCGCGGTGTTCATCGGCCAGGAGAGCCAGGGCTACTCCACGGGGGAATGCGAGCCGAGGGGCACCCGCGGCAACAAGTGGAAGTTCGGCATCATCGTGGAGACGCCAGAGCGGCAGTTTGTCTTCATGTGCGAGCAGGAGCGCGAGCAGAAGGAGTGGGTGGCGGCCTTCTCCCAGGTCATCTCCCGGCCTATGCTCCCACAGGACTACACCAGTAAGCCCCACCCACTGCCCCCCAGGACTACACCAGTAAGCCCCACCCACTGCCCCCCAGGACTACACCAGTAAGCCCCGCCCACTGCCCCCCAGGACTACACCAGTAAGCCCCACCCACTGTCCCCCAGGACTTGTATAGACTGGCATGCACACCACCTTGTGCCATCTGTATGAGAGAAACATCCTCTCCCATTCACCTGTACAGCCACATACAGTTTTATTTAAAATTCATTGCAGCTGAATATTTTCCACATTCCACTCAAGGGTAAAACGGCAGTGCCTCCCCTGGGATTTGAACCTGCAACCTCTTCAATCACAGGCCCTAGTGCCCCTAACCGTTATTCTACACTTCTGCCCTTATGACACAGGACCCAACACTACAGTGCCCAGGAGTCTTTTGTAATCCAGCTCTGTGTCTTTTACAGCTGAGGTGAACTTGAGGAGGCGAAGATGACTGCAGGAGACTCCTCACGCGGAGGAGACAGGAGCCCAGAGACTCCTCACGCAGTTGAGACTGGAGCCCAGAGACTGCTCACACAGTTGAGACTGGAGCCCAGAGACTGCTCACAAAGTTGAGACTGGAGCCCAGAGACTCCTCACACAGTTGAGACTGGAGCCCAGAGACTCCTCAAGCGGAGGAGACTGGAGCCCAGAGACTGCTCACACAGTTGAGACTGGAGCCCAGAGACTCCTCACACAGTTGAGACAGGAGCCCAGAGACTGCTCACACAGTTGAGACTGGAGCCCAGAGACTCCTCACACAGTTGAGACTGGAGCCCAGAGACTCCTCACACAGTTGGGACAGGAGCACAGAGACTCCTCACACAGTTGGGACTGGAGCCCAGAGACTCCTCACACAGTTGAGACTGGAATGCGCACAGCCAGCCGAACGACTCCGGACAGGGTGACGACCTCAAGGTCTGGAGGCGAACCACGGGAGCAAGATGAACAGGTTCCCACGGTTACGACCTGCTCCTTGGCATGAACGGGAGACCAGTCTTAACATCACCCACCTGCTGATCACTGATAATGGACTTCAGTACTTTGTTTCCTGGACCTTTACCTTTGGACACCTGGCTACAGTATTAAAAGAAGTCTTTAAGGGATCTGTACATGTTGCAAATCTGCATTAGCTTTCAATATGGCGGGTGCTGTTGGCCTGTTAACTTTGGAGGCTACAAAAATTAGGTGAACGACAATCTAGATCTGACGTAAAATTTTAAATAATTTATTCGGGGGGTGGGGAGGGGGCACACCAGTGCATGGGAGCCTGTCGTTCAGAACTGGTTCTGACTGCCCAAATAAGGAACTGGTCTTCAAAAACACAGCGATTTTAGTGACAGGCACATGAAGTTTGCTGAAAAATATATTACGACATGCTTCCTTTCTGACACGCTGCATGCAGAACATCCTACTGAAAAAGTTTGACACCAAGAGGTTAGATGCGTTCCTCTTTCGCAAGAAAATGAAAACTGTGGATTGTTCCGCCAGATTGAAAGTTTGTGTGCATGGCAAAAAAAAAAAAACTCTACCAAGAATTGTGTATTTTACCTAAGTCATGTTTCTATTTTTGTTGTTGGGGTCTTACCTCAGACGCTCCTATCCACAGAGGAACTGAAATTGGTTGCAAACTCAGTGCTGAAACCACAGAATGCAGTGCCCCATTTACAGGAAACATTACTGGCGGCGGACGAAGGATGCACGCAGTGTAACTCTTGTGAACTTCTCCTTAACCGTGGTTTTGTGTGGCCGTACATTTATTGGAGAGAAAGATTCACAGGTTATGAAAAACTGGCAACTTGGATCCCCAGGTGGCAAAGCCAGGTGAGAGTGCAGCGATGCGCTCTGGTACTCACACCTGTGCCCTGGGAGACTCTCAGAGGGAGGTACCTGGCCATAGTGTCACACAGAGAGGGAAGGTTCCACCTGCTGGGGTTTACCGTCATTGCAGGCATCAGCAGATCTAGAGTGGCTTACACAACTTTTTACACAGCGTTTACACTGCATCCATTTATACAGCTGGATATGTACTGAAGATGTGCAGGTTAAATAACTTGCTCTTACCTGGGAATCGAACCTGCGACCTTTAGGTTACAAGACCAGTTCCTTAACCATGATATGACACTACCTTGTCAGCATTGACCCTTTAATGGTGTGAGATCACAAATTATGTGATTAGAATGTCCTTCACTGTACATTCTAATGCTGATGATGTAACAATCACTGCTGGTGACTTGAAAGCAGTGGAGTTCTGGAACACCGACCGACAAAAAACATTCCGAAAAAAAAAAAACCTGCCCTTCAAAGGGTTATATCACACAAGTGTAGCATCCTGGGTGAGTGCAGCTGCTTGCAGTCTGCCAGTGCTCACTGCGCACGAAGGTGGGGGGGGTACTCCAGCACAGAAACCGCACGCCGGCTGGCACCTTGTGCCTTGGAGGACGTGCGTCGCTAACCGAGCGCTCCCTGGTCGACAAAGCGGTGCATTAATTGGGAAACTAATGGGACTGGCCTATTAACAGGGCTGGGCCTTCCAAATTGGGAAATTGTAAATGGACTGCATTTATATAGTGCTTTTATCCAAAGCACTTTACAATGGATGCCTCTCATTCACCCATTTCACACACACCAGCAGTGAAAGGCTGCCATGCAAGGTACCAGTCAGCTCGTTGGGAGCAATTAGGGGTTAGGTGTCTTGCTCAGGGACACTTCGACACACCCAGGGCGGGGGATCGAACCTCCTGAGCTATGTCGCCCTAATAAACAACGGGACAGATAGATGGTTATAAGAGAGAAGAACTGATATAATTCGTGCCTTACCTCTTCAGCCCTCTCTTCACAGACCGGTGACTGAGCTGTGATTAAAACCCGTTGGAAATGGACGGCTAAAGGTAATGGGGCGACATAGCTCAGGAGGTAAGAGCGGTTGTCTGGCAGTCGGACGGTTGCCGGTTCGATCCCCCGCCCTGGGCGTGTCGAAGTGTCCCTGAACAAGACACCTAACCCCTAATTGCTCCCAAACTTGCATGGTAGCCTTTCACCGTTGGTATGTGTGTGAGTGTGTGTGTGTGAATGAGAGGCATCAATTGTAAAGCGCTTTGGATAAAAGCGCTATATAAATGCAGTCCGTTTACCATTTGAAGGTCACTACTCCACGCTCGTAGCTTTGTGTGGGGGGGAGGCAAGAGAGCTTGTTCCACTGCCGTGGAAAATCCCCACAGTGCCGCGCCACACCTTACTTCGAAGATTCGTTTGTGCCAGGGAGAAAAGTTCGGTGACTGTGGTGCAGTGCACTGGATTTTGAAACATCACCCCGGTTAGAGCTGGTTGTTCACTGGCTGCCCGTTCTCCCGCAGACACGGGCTCGGGGGGCAGAGCCGTCTGTGTTGCGACCGTGTAGCCATCGATGGCCACCGTCGTAGCGGGACACACAGCGCCCGTGTGCTGTCACACGCACCTGGACGACTCTTACCTGTGCAGTCTCGGACTCGGCTGCTGTTTCGTGTATCTGCTGCTTTGCTCTGGTCCTGTGCGAAGAGCCTTTTACAAAAACACTTTACAGGAAACTCCACTTCCTGCATTATTGGTATAAACATGCAAACTGCCTGTAGGCTATATTTACTTAACCAGGGTAGGTTTGCTGAGCACGCACGCTCTTTTTTTTAAGCGACACCCTGCTTCATGCTAATACACATTCACACCTAGGAGCTGCCTGGTACAACCGCAATCCTCTATTTTTGGCCACTGAGCAGCTCCACTGGAGAGAGAGAACTTTTTTTTTAAGCCAATTAAATCAGGGGATGATTAGGTGGCAAGTTTTTGCGAGAGCCAGATCTGGGATTTTAGCCAGGACACTGGGGAAGCGGGGAACCCCCTACTCTTTTTGCGAATAGTGTCATGGGATCTTTAATGACCACAGTGAGTCAGGACCTCGGTTTAACGTCTCATCCGAAAGACGCCATCTCCTACAGCACAGTGTCCCCATCACTGCTCTGGGGCATTGGGGTTTATTTGACCAGAGGGAAGATTGCCCCCTGCTGGCCCACCAACACTACTTCCAGCAGCAACTCAGTATTCCCTGGTGGTCTCCCATCCAAGTACTAACCAAGCCCACACTTGCTTAGCTTCAGCCAGTTGACAGGAGCAGAGTGTGTGGTGGTATGGCTGCTGGCAGTGGTGGTATGGCTGCTGGCAATATATATGAACAGATTGAATTTGGAGCCTTTATTCACACTTATATTTTTGGATTTTTATATCATGCTGGCAATTATTTCCTTGAGCACAACGGTCTCATTGAATGGGCCATTGAAAATTTTCCAACCAAAAATAAGTTGTAATGTAATTTTTTTTTTTAATTGTAAAGTTGGCAGGTTGTCAGAAACGTCTCAATATATCCAAAATATCCTTCCTCACTCACAAAAACACTGAATTTTTTAAAAAAAATCCAGTGTCCTATGAGGGTTACCCAAGATCCATCATAAAAACCGTTGTAAAAAGTTTGAAGTTCCATTTTTATCGGGAAATGGGGACAAGGAAATTAGCCAGTAAGTTCAGTGTGATTCCCATCACCCATTATATCTAATGCAAGACTAAAGAGAGGAGGGTTAATTTGGTTTCCACTGTGAATAAACTGACGCCAGTGTTCAAGGAAACAAAAGAACTGCCAAATTCCTCTTTACTGGATTTTGTTGCCCCCTACTGGCAAGTTATAGAATTATATGAATCATTTAAAGCACATTAACTTGTCTTGTAGACAGAGAAATTTTCATTTTAATGTATTTTATTCACACACAGTTCATTCATGAAGTAAAAATGAGAAACAGAGCGTACTTTTGACTTGAAAATAGGTTAATCTGGGTTTAATTTGAACTGCATATTTTAAAGGGCTGTGATTAACTGTGCTAACTTCAAACAGAATGTTATGCTTACTGCCTGCATGGAAACGGAAAAAAAAGAATTAAATTTTATTACTGTATTTCAGCTAGAAATATTTCCATTTACTCCTCTGTACATAGCCTAGTCTGAAAAACTACATGAAATTGGCCAAATTAAATGGTTCACTATGTTTATATGAGTGTTTTTTTTTTTGTTTTTGTTTTTGAGTACACCATAGTTGAAGACAGATTTACTTTGCTCGGCCAACGCCCTTTTCTGAAGTGACTCATAGCACGTATTTGAAATATCATCCAAATATCGGTTGATGTCTTTTTTTTTTTCTTTTTTTTTTTTTAACATTCTGGCTAAATTACCCCTGCTAGTGGGTGCAAGGACAAATGCCCCAGGAGATATTCACAAACCCTGTCAGAGAGTGGAGCGCAATGTGTTCTGACGTTTAATTGAAAGACACTTTATTATCCACTCGTGTGGAGATTTGCCTTTGGCTACACGTGGCATATAAAACACATTAAAATGACATTACATGTATGCTTCTTTGAAATGTGTTGGGAATTATGTTCTGCGGTCACTTGACAACAGCACATAATTATTTCCCGTGCACAAGCACTGGGTGTTCCTCACACAACTGTAAACATAAAACTATATGGCAAGTGTAGAAAGAAATCAGAAAGCTTGCTTAGATTTCAGATAAAACGTTATTTAAAGTCTTCAGCCCGTATGCCAACTGTTGAACGAAATGCAGTTTACGCGTCTATTTGAACGGGCAGACGAAACTGATACTGAGCAAAAATGAAAATGCTGGTAGTCCCTGTGACTATTTGCCAAATTTGATATTTACCATATAATAGGCTACTATTTTGACTATAGTATTATTTTTTAAACAAACCATGTACTATGCTGCTTCCTATTGTTGAAATGATTTGTTGCGCTGCTGTTTTCCAATGTACATCTTAAATCACAAACTCATCGGAAATGTCATACCAATGTGCATTCAAAACCGCAATTCAACGCCATCTGTCCCGCCCCGTGGGAAATCTTGCTTATGCGTTTTCTTTCCTCCGTTAGCACACTTGTCTATTTCGGCTTGCCGTAGAAGTCGATGTGCGGCCGTAAGTCAGCAGGGGAGATGTGCTCCGCACCGTTTGGCTAACATAGAGCAGAATGTCATGGAATTAAAATTAAAAGGATGATAAACATGCGCGAAAGAACAATGTCGTGTTTACCTGACAGAAGTGCGAATCGCTTCTGATTGTTTGCATTCAATCACTGGAAGGACAAGGCAGAAGCACACGGAGAACCGAAATCCTCCTGTCCGTTTTGTCCTACACAGAGCGCCGGCGGAGTATTTGTCTTTGAAAGTGAACTGCGCAAGGCCATGATGCTCCATTAGCCGAACTGATATAACGTTAGTACAGCAGCTTAGATGGTATTCGTACACGGACACACATTTAAATCTGCACAGAAACAAGAGCCGTGAAAACAATGAGGAAGGACGTAAGGATATTACTCGTGGGGGAACGTAAGTACATAACTGTTAGCTTGCTGGTTTATTAATTGGCAGTGTGTCAACGGATGGTGATTTGGTCCACGCATAGAAAGACTTGGTTGTGTTAAACGATGCCAAGACGACGCTTATCCTATTCAAGTAGATCAGTGTGACCTGAAATAACTAATTTTACTTAATTCCATTGCACAATCCCATTTGCTTGCTAGTCAGCTGTAATGGGCTAGTTTTTCGGTCGCCGGTTACGGAGTTGGCTGGCGTAACGTTAAGGTGGCAAGGACACAAGCTGTCTAGTTGCTTGAATGGCTTGTAATTCTAAGTTTGGTAACGCTAGCCCACATGAATCTATTCCTTGTTTAGCTAGCTGTTCTTTCAGAATTATGATGGTTTGCTGCAGTGCGGTTAACTTATCCAAGTGTCAGATTAAGCGTGCCTAACCAGTGTGTGCTGAATAAGTGATCGCACATTGCAGATTGGCTGGCTAGTTTAGTTAGCTAATCGCGAACATGTTTTTGTCTTAGCAAGTCAACATACTACCTAAATTCCTCCTTCTCTTGATCTGCAAAAAAAGGAAGCTGTTTTGTTTGTAGCGAGTTGCCATTGGCGTTGCACTGGCTGCATACCGTGAGTATTTCTGAAGTCACACGCGGTTCTGCTTTGTCTCTTTGCACTCAGCAGTCACGTCTGCTTATCAGTACTATGTTTAGCGACCCCGTTATTTGGCGATGCCAGCTGGCCTATATGCTAGTTTCCGACACCGTGGCGGTGTCAAGTCCGTACTTGCGAATTTGTGATACGATATGAATTCAGTTACACCTATTGTAAAGGTATTTTCTTTCTACGGACATCCACCTGCAGCAGTCTCGGTACCGCGCACTCTGCTCGTTTGGAATGCAGGAGTTCAGAGTTGTTGACACGACCTCGTTCTCGTCTTGTATTCGAGTGTATTTTCTGTGATCAGTGGTTCTACTTTTCCGAATTAAATTTTGAAACGAACATAATTATTGTATTTCAATAAATAATCTAGGCCTGTATTTCAAGGGACCGAATAATGTCAGTGAAGCCAGTTTTCCTTATTTATTTGAACGAGCTATAAATAAAGTCTGTAAATGTAAATCATATGTTGCTGTGCAGAACTGTATTTAAGTGTTAAGTTTTTTGAGATAGTTCAGCCTTGAACCTCTTGCCCCCAGCTGCTCGTTACTATAGTAGGCTACGTTAGAATCTTGTCTAATATATATTCGTTTCTTTGATTGGTTGTTGTATGGTTGCATGTTGTACCTGAATTGCGCATTTCTATCCAAATATCGCATGCTAGATGTCAAACGTGAAGTAGTCACATTAACTGGATTACCCCGCTGGGTTTGAGGTGCATTCTGTTTGTTTCCACAGCCAAAGTTGGGAAGACATCCCTAATCATGTCCTTGGTCAGCGAGGAGTTCCCTGACACGGTATGGAAGCCATTTTGAAGTTTGTGCTAAAAGCATAATTAATTATTCTACTCTCAACTTTTGACCCTCTACACTTTTTGTATGACAAGCACTCTAGCAAAACCAAGGACAAACCCACTTCCACTTTGTTTCAATTTTATGTGCCTCCTTGCTTGTCTGACTGTTCACAGTCCGTTTTAATTTCTCTGCTTTAGGCAACTGAGCTTGACACAGCTTTCACAAGCTGTAATTCCAACCTAGGTTGTTGCTGCCTAATCATTTTGTAGTGTCTGGCATTACCGATCCAGCCTTGTTATATACCCTTACATTCAAGTTACTCTGACTAACCGCATCTTTTACATGATTACGTGTAAATGTTTAGGTTCCTCTTCGTGCTGAAGAAATCACCATCCCTGCTGACGTAACACCAGAGAGAGTCCCCACGCACATTGTAGACTACTCAGGTAACCAAGACGGTCCACGATAAGCACTGCGATGAGATCAAATTATTTCGCACAAATATTTTGCATTAAAGCATCAATCCATTCATTTATCCGCTATGGCTTTCTTACAGAAGCAGAACAATCCGATGAACAGTTGTATCATGAAATTTCAAAGGTTGGATTGTCATTATTATTATTATTATTAGTTATATGTGCTTGAGAGGTTTATTTCTGAGAGATATAAACTTCTCTCTTTTGTGTTGCAGGCTAATGTGATATGCATAGTGTACTCTGTCAACAACAAGAAGTCCATTGAAAAGGTCAGTTCAGTGCATTGCATTGATAAAGCGTACCTGCGTTCAGCCATCGGTAATTGGCATCGCAAAGCAGAAAAGTGACACATCTTGAATTGCTGGCATTTTCTAACTGGCTTTGTTACTTTGGTGCTCACCTTCCCGAGTGTGGAAGTAAAAATAGCTGCGTGTGTGTGTGCTGCGTTCGAATGGCGGCCAGCTTTGATCGGCCTGCGCTTTCTCTTAGGTGACGAGCCACTGGATCCCGCTCATAAACGAGAGGACAGACAAGGATAGCAGGTGTGTGTGTGTGTGTGTGTGTGTGTGTGTTTGTGTGTCTTTTGTGTCAGGGAAGAGTAGGGGGAGCGTCTGTGTGCGTATGCTTAGTGGGTGATGGCAGTGTGCGTGTGGTTAGTGGGTGATGGCGGTGTGCGTGTGCTTAGTGGGTGATGGCGGTGTGCGTGTGGTTAGTGGATGATGGTGGTGTGCGTGTGCTTAGTGGGTGATGGCGGTGTGGTGTGTGTAGTGGTGCTTATGTGATGGCGGTGTGCTGTGCTTAGTGGTGATGGTGGTTGCTTAGGGTGATGGCGGTGCGATGCGTAGTGGTGATGGCTGTGTGCGTGTGCTTAGTGGTGATGGTGGCGGCTTAGTGGTGATGGCGGTGTGCGTGTGCTTAGTGGGTGATGGTGGTGTGCGTGTGCTTAGTGGGTGATGGCGGTGTGCGTGTGCGTAGTGGGTGATGGCGGTGTGCGTGTGCTTAGTGGGTATCGTGTGCTGTGTAGTGGGTGATGGCAGGGTGCTTGGGTGCTATGTGGGTGATGTGGTGTGTGGTAGTGATGGTGGTGTGCCCATGTTATGGTATGGTGGGTGCGGTGGTGGAGGTGATGAGGGTGCGAGTGTGTAGTGGTGATGGTCTGGCGTGTGTAGTGGTGAACCAGGCTGCTGTCAGCTTAGGGGTACTGCTTCTGTTGACAGGCTGCTTACTGTAGCAGAGCACTCACTTAGGGTGGACACCATCCTGCAGCACAAATCAGCCTTGGAGCACAGCAGCATGGAGACATCTGCCCAGAGTACTCTGAGTCACTTAGTGGACGAGACTGAGGCCTGAGCACTGCTTCACTTAGAACAGAGACTGTCAGAGTACCACACTGCTTCACTTAGAACCAGATACTGTGCAAACAACCCATGAGCACTGCTTCACTTAGAACCAGAGACTGTGCGTGTGACCCCTGAGCACTGCTTCACTTAGAACCAGATACTGTGCGTGTGACCTCTGAGCACTGCTTCACTTAGAACCAGAGACTGTGCATGTGTCCTCTGAGCACTGATTCACTTAGAACCAGAATCCCATCCCAATTTATCAGGAAATGCTGATTTTTCAGGCCCTAAATCTTTAGAGCGGAGTTGGCGGACCTCAATATGTCAAAAGCACACAAATCAAGGGTTTTTTCACTCTTGGGACAGCTCGTGTCTGCAGAGAATGTTCAGCCGTAAAGCTGAATTGCAGCGGTTCCAGGGACATTTAAGGTCTGAAAAAAAAGCCATTTCCTGATTAAGCTGGGGAAATCACATCCTCGCATTTACCAAAGGCCGTCTGAACACTCACTCTCCTCATAGGGCCTGATTTACTAAGATCTTTAGCACGTGCAAAACCTTTTTTTAAAAGAAAAAAGCTTTGGTTCATTTATATATATATATAAACATAAAACTATATTGTTTGACTGATTTTTGCATTAGAATATATGACAGTGAGTCTATAGACATTTCTGGATTATAGAACAGTGGGACCACAGACATCTCTGGATTATAGAACAGTGAGACCACAGACATCTCTGGATTATAGAACAGTGAGACCACAGACATCTCTGGATTATAGAACAGTGAGACCATAGAGACATTTTCCGGATGTGAAGGAAAACTGAGGTTTTGGCTTTTTGAAGAGACTTTTTTTGTTTTTCAGTGCTCTGCAAAGAACCTGAAGAACATCTCTGAGCTGTTCTACTACGCCCAAAAAGCAGTTCTGCACCCCACGGGACCCCTGTACTGTCCCGAGGAGAAGGAGGTATGACAGGCACCCCGCTATTTACCATTCGACAGGACTGGTGCTTTATTAACTGTATAGTACTCTTGTGTTGTAGCTGTGATAATCTGTATAAATTATGTCTGGGTCAGAGTACTTTTGGCCTTTACATACCGGTAACATTTTTTGCAAGCCTCGGGGAGTGTTTAACCAAAGGTGAAATATTAAGCCAAAATGTGCAGTTATAGGAAAGAAGAATATTTACCAGAATTTGTGAAAGTAGATGCTGAGTTGTCAGGAAAAATTCATCAATCTGCAGCAGTGGTTTTGCTGGTGTCTTAAGGGTTAAAATAGTTCAGGTGAAATGTAGCGTCTGTGTGCTCGCTACTGGTGGCAATCAAATTTCCCTTGTGGGAATGGATAAAGTACACTACATTAAAGTACAAGTACATTAAAAATAATGTTAATTCTGTTAATTCCATTCATAAAAGCCCTGCTGTATGTGAGATTTTGGGGGCTCTCTGACGCCCCCCCCCCCTCCTGTTCTCAGATGAAGCCCCCATGCATCAAAGCCTTGACCCGCATCTTCAAAGTGTCCGACCTGGACAACGACGGCGTCCTCAACGACCTCGAGCTCAACTTCTTTCAGGTAGAGGCTGGTGGCAGATCTCCAGGGTGGGGGTTGGGGTTGGGGGGTGGGGGGGATGGGGGGTTGCAGGGGTCGCCATGTCGGAAGGGGCAGTGTGTTGGTGCTGGTTGGTTGGCGTTTGGAAGGGGCTGTGTGTTGGTGCTGGTTGGTTGGCGGTTGGAAGGGGCAGTGTGTTGGTGCTGGTTGGTTGGCGGTTGGAAGGGGCAGTGTGTTGGTGCTGGTTGGTTGGCGGTTGGAAGGGGCAGTGTGTTGGTGCTGGTTGGTTGGCGGTTGGAAAGGGCAGTGTGTTGGTGCTGGTTGGTTGGCGGTTGGAAGGGGCAGTGTGTTGGTGCTGGTTGGTTGGCGGTTGGAAGGGGCAGTGTGTTGGTGCTGGCTGGTTGGCAGTTGGAAGGGGCAGTGTGTTGGTGCTGGTTGGTTGGCGGTTGGAAGGGGCAGTGTGTTGGTGCTGGTTGTTTGGCGGTGTGGTGATGCTTCCGTGTTCTGCAGAGGACGTGTTTCAACATCCCGCTGGCGCCTCAGGCGCTGGAGGACGTGAAGAATGTGGTGAAGAGGAACATGGCGGACGGTGTCCATGACAACGGGCTGACGCTCAAGGGTGAGAGACGCACAAAGTGTCTGTCCTTCTCTCTCTCTCTTTCTCATTCTCCATCTCTTTGTATCTCCCTCCTCTCTCTTTCTTTCCCCCTCTGTCCCTCTCTCTGACTCTCTCCATCTCCCTCTTTCTCTCCCTCTCTCTCTTTTTCCTCTTGTTCTCCATTTCCTTCTTCCTCTCTTTCTCCTCCATCTCCCTTTCCTTGTGGTCATGTAAGTGGGTAATACTGTGGACTTGGTCAACTCTGATTTGTGTGGGTGGTTGTGGTCAATGTGGGGACATGACTCATTTTTGTGAGGGCGTGTCTTATGTGTACTGGCATGTGTGGGCGTGGCTTATTTGTGTGGCCGTTGCTGATTAGTCGCCTGTCTCGGCAGGGTTCCTCTTCCTGCACACCCTCTTCATCCAGCGGGGGCGGCATGAGACCACCTGGACGGTGCTGCGGAGATTCGGCTATGACGACGACCTGGAGCTCACACAGGAGTACCTGTTCCCCCCGTGAGTCTCGCGTACCTGGTCTCTCCACACAGGTTTAACCTCCAGCCCTAACAAAGCTCACCTCACTCAACAGCTAGAGATCTACCGTCCTGTAGGTTTTCACTCCAACCCTCAGAAAGCACACCTCATTCAACAGCTAGAGATCTACCATCCTGTAGCTTTTCACTCCACCTCAAATAAAGCACACCTCACTCAACAGCTAGAGATCTCGTAGGGCTGCTAATTAGCAGAATCAGGTGTGCCAGCTTAGGGGCGAATGAAAACCTACAGGACAGTGGATCTCCCAGAACAGGGTTGGGCTCTACGTACGCGTTAAGGTGTTCTTGATCTGCCAGTCTGGAGTCTCAAGGTGTCTTGTGTTCGTGGCTTAGGTTAAAAATACCCCTGGACTGCACCACCGAGCTCAACCACAACGCTTACCTCTTCCTCCAGAGTGTGTTCGACAAACACGACAAGGTGAGTACAGGCGGCCATCCCACATCAGCCAATCAGCAGCAGCTGTCTGCCCATGGGACGGGAATCAGTTTTCATTTTTGTTTGGCGCCATTTGTTTTATTTATTTGTCCTTACGTTTTTTGCTCAACGTGAGGCTGAGTATATCCAAGATCCTTCCCCGATTTTGGAATGTCCAATCGTCTGCAGCCTCAGCTGCGTTTATGCAGCAAACCCCAGCGTCG